>NW_022881625.1:10392087-10667253 GCF_003369915.1 Drosophila miranda | reverse complement strand
AAGCCAGTGCACACGCCGCTGCCCATTCTACGACTCTGCCAAGCCATTCCGGACATAGTGCCATCATCATGGCTCACAAGCAGCGACTTCCTGAGCTGAAGGTGCCTAAATTTTCTGGTGGATACGTCGAGTTCTCGGATTTTATGGCAATGTTCAAATCGGTGATTGAAGCGGATGCGGATCTCAGTGACATCGAGAAATTCCAGCACCTTCGCTCTTGCCTCGCTGATGCGGCTTTGGATTCGGTTCGATCGTAAGAGCTCTCCAGTGCCAATTATCGTGCGGCTCTGGATATACTTAATAAACGCTTTAATAACAAAAGACTTGTTTTCCAGGCACACATGAAGAAGATTCTTGGCTAAAGAGGGTAGACTCGCCTTCTGCTAAAAGGCTTCGGGAGTTTTCGGATGCAGTCAATGTACACATGCGAGCGTTGCAGACATTGGGAACTGCTGAGGAGATTTCAGTATTCATGGTCATCAACATGCTGCTGCAGAAGTTGGATTCGAAGACGCAAACCAAATGGGAGGAGCACACATCGTCGGATGCTATACCTACAGCAGAGGAATTCTTCGAATTCTTGCAGCAACGCTGCCAGAAAATGGAGCGGTTGGAATATGCTACAGCGACACACGCTAGTAGCGATCAGGTGGGAAAAAACCATTCCTATACGCAGGTTAAGAAAACGTTTGTAGCTTCCAACTCTTCCGCCGACCCGTCTGTATGCGTCTTTTGCCACTCAGCGGGCCATGGAATATACTCGTGCAAGATATTCGGAAATCTCTCACCGTTGCTGCGCCACAAAGAAGTGAAGAAGCTTTCCCTATGCTTCAATTGCCTAAAGCCGGGGCACCGGACCCGCGCATGCAATAGTGGAAAATGTCGAGTATGCGGCGGTAGGCATCATAGTTTGTTGCACTTCGATAGTATACAGCCCACAACACAAGGCTGCCCAGGTATTACTCCTCCCGATCTGGCCGTTCAACCGGACACTCTTTCCGTTGCTCAAAATTCTGCTAGCAGCTCGTCTCTACCTTCGTCTACCTCTCTTGCTGCCCAAGGTCTTCACTCTGATGTCGTGCTTCTGGCTACAGCCGTGGTTCTCGTAAAGAATCGGTCTGGCGTTTTAGTTCCTTGTCGTGCCATCTTAGATTCAGGATCGCAGCTGCATCTCGTCACATCCAGGTTCGCCTAGCAGCTTTAGCTTTGGAGAACTCAATCGTCTGCACTTGTGTCTGGCTGGGCGATACCAGCGTTTCTACTGAGGGATCCACCATAAGCATTTGTATGCATTCTCGCACCTCTGCTTACACAACTACACTTACTGCTCTCATCGCCCCCACGATTACCGATTCTCAACCAAGTATGACAGTAAATGTATCCGATTGGCGTATTCCATCTAACATTCAGCTCGCTGATCCTGCATTTTTCAATCCTCAACGGGTTGATCTTCTCATTGGTGCGAGCGTTTTTTATGATCTCCTCTGCGTAGGGCAAATCAAACTCACCGATGGACTGCCTCTTCTGCAGAAGACCCGGCTTGGGTGGATCGTATCTGGCGGTGGACAGAAGGTATCAAGCTCGGCGCTTTTGGCTACGCACAATTGTCCAGATTCGATAGCTGAGATGGAAGCAAGGTTGGATAAAACTCTTCGTATGTTTTGGGAAGTCGAGAATTGTGTGGAGGCTGGGTTGAATACCAAAGAAGAAGACGATTGTGAAGCACATTTCGTAAGCCACCTTTCACGGTTGCCATCCGGGAGTATGCAGTTCGTCTGCCGCTAAATAACAATACTGATCGTTTAGGAGAATCTTATGCTCAGGCTTATCGACGGTTCATCAGTCTGGAGCGAAAACTGGAGCGTAATCCTACACTCAAGGAGCGGTATTCCGCCTTTATGAGGGAGTACATTGATTTGCATCATATGCACCAAGTCAACCCTGATTCCCGTAGTCTCTGCAAATATTTCTTGCCTCATCACTGTGTCCTAAAGGAGGACAGTACGACGACAAAACTCCGTGTCGTTTTCGACGGATCCGCAGCTACATCAACTGGATATTCTCTAAATGATGTGATGATGACAGGCCCTGTTATTCAGCCTGCATTGTTTAACATATTGATTCGCTTTCGAACATATCCAGTCGCTCTCACTGGGGACATTTGTAAAATGTACCGCTGCGTACGAGTGTCTCCGCCCGACAATTTGTATCAGTGCATCCTATGGCGAGATTCCATCGAGTCCGAGGTTCAAGTCTACACATTAGACACCGTCACATACGGGACGAGGGCTGCATCATTTTTAGCGGTCCGCGCAATGCACCAGCTGGCCATCGACGAGGGTGAGTCCTACCCTCTTGGCTCAGCTGCTCTGCGGCAGGAGTTTTACGTGGATGACCTTATTTCGGGCGGTAATTCGGTCGCACAGGTCATGGACAAGATGCACCAAACATCAGCTTTACTGTCCCGTGGTAATTTTAGACTTAGGAAATGGTGCTCCAGTCACCAGGAAGTACTTGAGGGAACCCCTGAAGATGACATAGAGAAGTTCCTAAAGTTTAATGATGGAAGCGACATTGCCAAAACTCTCGGCTTAGCGTGGGACCCTGCTTCGGATCAGCTGCTTTTTGCCTTGTCCGCACTGGACACAAACTCAAAGCCATCAAAGCGGTCGGTTTTATCTACGATTGCGCGGTTCTACGACCCTCTTGGATTGATAAATCCAGTCATTGTCAGGTGCAAAATCTTCCTTCAGCAGCTTTGGAGAGAAAATTTGGATTGGGATGAAAGCCTACCCTCAGCGTTGCATTCAACGTGGATGGACATAAAGGAGATTCGGCGCATTGGTTAAGTCATGAAATCCAGTTCTATTAGTTCGCTCAACCCATTCATCGATCATTCTGGACTACTTAGAGTTGGAGGTCGTCTTGGCAACTCATCGCTAGGATTTGACGCTCAGCACCCGCTCATTCTGCCAAAGGGACATTCCATTACCTTTGCGCTGATAAGATATTATCATGAAAGAAACCTCCATGCCGGACCTCGCGCCTTGCTATCCAAAATTCGGCTGGAATATTGGCCCATTGGAGGTGTTAAGGCAGTGTCAAGGGTCGTCAGCAGATGTGTGAGATGCTTCAGGACTAGGCCGCGCATGGTCGAACACATCATGGGAGACCTACCTAAGGAACGTTTGGAAGGATCTCGAGCTTTTGAAGTCACTGGAGTAGATTACTGTGGACCTTTTTTCTACCGATCAGAAATCCGCACGAGGCCTCCGATCAAGTGCTACATTAGCGTATTCATCTGTTTCACTTCTAAGGCTATACACATGGAGCTCGTAAAGGATTTGACCACCGCATCGTTTCTAGGCGCACTAAAGCGTTTTACTTCCACTCGAGGAAGGCCAAGTCAAATTTGGTCGGACAATGCGACAAACTTCGTTGGGGCCAAGAACGAGCTTCTGGAGCTAAAGAAGCTTTGTCTGAGCGAACCGCATATGAAGGAGGTCCACGAATCCTGCTTGGCTGACTCGATCGACTGGCGTTTTATCCCACCTCGCTCTCCGCATTTTGGCGGGTTGTGGGAAGCGGCCGTGAAGACCGCAAAATATCACCTGTACCGCTCAGTTGGACCATCTGTGCTTAGCTTCGACGAGCTGCGCACTCTGATCTGTCAGATCACTGCAATTGTTAACTCTCGCCCTTTGCTCTCGCTTTCAGAAAATCCTGATGATTTAGACGTTTTGACTCCTGCTCATCTGCAAATATTTTGGAGCCGTTGGCGCGAAGAGTATCTCACTCTTTTGCAAGAGCGCGCGAAGTGGCGTACCCCCGCGCAAAACATCTGCAAGAACGACCTCGTTCTGGTGAAGGACGAAAATCTTCCTCCAATGCGTTGGCCACTGGCTAGAGTGGTCGATGTCGTTTTGGGCAAGGACGGAGTGTGTCGCGTCGCTGACCTGAAGACATCCTCAGGAAACATCAGGAGGGCCGTCACTCGGCTATGTTTGCTGCCCCTTAAGGAATCTGTTGAGAGACTAGCTACCACACGTGGGTGTATGTTCGGGCCAGCCGCTGAAGAATAACCGTAACTTTAACATTATTATTGTATGAGCAGAGAGAGCCGCCTATGTTGTAAAACGTTGACGTTCTGCAGAGCTGCTGCGCTCTCCCGCTAAAGGGGCTCTCTGCCGCCGCCACTTCGGCAACTACTTTGATCTGCTGCCGCCACTTCGGCAATCACTTTGATTTAACGCCGTCGTCTATAGTTTAGTTCTATGCTAACCCCTCTGCGCATTGGTTGCATATCGATCTCGCATAAAGTTTATCTGGCAATAGCAAGCAATCAGCTTCCGCTAAGCCACCAAGATTAAATACGAATTATAAAGTTTAACCCAAAATCTCTTTTCATTTTTGAAACACATAGGTGCCAAAAAAGCTTGGCATCTCAAACACCCCCTTCCGACCACGCAAAGGATGAAAATCTGGGGATATTCACAAATCTCAGAGACTATTAAGGCTAGAGTAACCAAATTTGGTATCCGCACTCCTGTTAGATCTCACTATAAAACGTATAGCTCAAAATTTCGCCTCACCCCCTTCCGCCCCACAAAGGACGAAAATCTGTTGCATCCACAATATACCCTCGCACCATCGTTCAGTTTCTGTTTCAGATGCCCCGACGGCAAGTAATCTGATTATGTTCGTTACACAATTCCTTTGTTAATGTTCCGCGTTCCAAATTTGTTGTTAATTGAAGTACCAAGACCACCACCACCACCAATTTCGACGATACGAGAAAACCAAAAACGCAGAATCGTAGAAGATGACTATATGTTCTAGTGTGTAAAATCTCAACCAGATCGTATAATTATTTTAGCCAGAATCAAGAAAATTTCATTCTTTCTCGCTCTGTCTCTCTCTAACACACAGGTTTCATGGTCGGCTTTGCCAATTGCAAAATATGAGTTCAAGGATCTCAGAACCTATAAGAGCCAGAGCAACCAAATTTGTTATCCACACTCCTGTGATATCGGACCTTGACCGTTTCGTGTCCAAATTTCGCCACACCCCCTTCCGCCCCCGCAAAGGACGAAAATCAGGGGCATCAACAAATCTCAGAGACTATTAAGGCTATAGTAACCAAATTTGGTATCCGCACTTCTGTTAGATCTCACTATAAAACGTATACTTCAATTGGTACTTCAATTAACAACAAATTTGGAACGCGGAACATTAACAAAGGAATTGTGTAACGAACATAATCAGATTACCTGCCGTCGGGGCCAGCCTGAACGATGGTGCGAGTGGGACGGCCAGTCATGCGGTCCTTCAGCAAATATGGGAGCGGATTGTAGCTCGTCAGCATGCCCACGTTGCGGATGTCCAGGTAAGCACAGTCGACGCACGGCACCAGCTCGTGCAGAACGGCGGCAGCGATGCAGCTGGAGGCGGGGCCACGTCCGCGGTTGCTGATGTCAAAGGTCTCGTTCGGCATGATCAGCTCCTTGAAGTAGCTCCACAGGGGCAGACGCCAAACGCGATCCCCCGTAAGGGCACCGGCCTTCTCGAACTGCTTGTAGACGAAGTTCGAATTGCTGAAAATCCCGGCTGCTGCTCCGCCCAGCGCTGGCAGACGGCGTAGCCCACTGTAGCAATGTCCACGACCATGCGCGGCTTGTAGATCGTCTGGGCGTAGAGCAAGGGATCGGCCATGGCCATCACACCAGCCTTGCTGACGTCCACGAAGCCGAGAGTTTTGCCATTGAGGAGGGACACCACGTCGCCAGGCTTGGCCGCCATTCCGGAGGAATGTTCTCGCACAGCGGCAGCAGTGCCGTTATGTTTAGGGGCAGCGATAGGGCGGCAGCGGCTCGGATGACGCCCACGCAGGCGGCTGCACCGGACATGCAGCCGCGGTACATGGACAAGCAGTCCTTGGACGGAGGCAGAGGCCCCCGCTGTTGAATGTGATGCCCTTGCCCAGCAGGAGGATGGGCTTGTCCTCGGGTGCGGTGCCGCAGTAGGCGATTTCCAAGATGATCGGCGGCTCGCAGCTGGCCCTTGGCCACCATCAAGAAGCTGTTCAAGCTCTTGGACTCGATCCATGCTGCGTACCTCCACGGATACCCCGCAGGGGCACAGGGCATCCACCGTTGACTGGGCGAAGATTGTGGGCGTCATCTGATTGGCCGCGTATCGGCCAGGCGACGGGCCAGGTTCTGCGATTCGGCCTTGCATCCAGGCATCCGAGTCGGGAGAGTCGTACAGCTCCAGTTTGGGAATGAGTGTGCGGTCCCGACGGCGCTTGTTGGTGTTGTAGCGCCAGACGGCCAAGGCGCTCCCCTCGGCCGCCTGCTCCGCATACTCCATCGACTCCACGAATACATCTGTGCAGCCCTGCAGTTGAAGGGCACGAGCCCCCACGCCGGCAGCGACGCGAGCGTTCTTCATTCCCTCGTCGATCATCTCCAGGTCGTTGAAGCCGGCCCCCTCCTGTCCCACGCCGACCACGGCCACCGCACGGAACTCCGCATCCACGTTCATGAAGACACGGCCTTTTCCCAGCTGGCCACTCGGGCCCGTCTCGCGTATGAGATCAGTGATCTTACCCTGGACGCGATCGTCAAACTTCTCGCCGGATGGTGTCATCTTGGGCTGGCGGTCGCCCTCCTTGGCGTACACGCCCACCACAACGCCTTTGATCACCGAGTCACATTTCTCGGCGTAGTGCCGTCGCTGTTCCACATCTCTGCGTCTGGCCAGGAATGTGTGCTGGACACGCCTGCACAGGGCGTGCATCAAGCGTACAGACTTCATCGCTTAATGATAGTGACAGTCCCTCGCGACAGGTTACGAAAGTTCTCTTATTTTTCAGACAGTTCCAAACAAATTTTGATTTTTTTCTGAATAAAAAAAATGAAAAACTAAAAAATAGAGAGAATAGATGTGCTTCCAACAGCTGATTCGAAAGGAATGAGATATCCCAAGGCTCAAACTCTGGCAGGGAAACATTGCCAACGCCTGCTGAGATTCGAGGAATTATTGAATTTTCGAACAAAACGAAGAATAGGTCTCCGAAGAATAGGTTTCAAATCGAGGGAAGTATTCCACAGACATACATTTATATTTCGCGTAATCAAAAGAAACAAAAGACTTATCCCTCATCGGAATCGGATTGATTTGTCGGCTTGAGGCTGTCAAAGACCTTGGCCGGTATGGCCTTTTGTTCGAAGCGCAGTTTCTTCATGATGAGGCCCTCGTCATCGGTTTTGGTTGTGGCCTGGCCTGCCTCGGCCTGGTCTACACTCGGCTGCTGCGGGTCCTCCTCCTCATCGTCGTCGTCGTCCTCGCTGTCGCCAATATCAATCTCATTCGGATTGACGACTGTATTTTCCTTGCCCTTGGCCCCGCCCTGGGTCTAGCCGCGCACAAACATGATATTGGAGGCAGCCTTCTCGGCGGGCTTCTACTTGGCCTCGGCCGCCGCGTGTCGGGCCTTCTCCTCGAGCAGCCGCATGGCATCCGGTCCGGAGCCAGCACCAGCATCGGCAGCCACACCATTCGTGTTCGTGTTGACAAACTGGGCAGCCATCATGTTGACCTGAGTGTTGTAGGTGGCCTGAATGGAACGCTTGATCCGCAGCATTTCACGCATCGTATCCTCGTTGCCATGACGCACCTCGAACTCCTTCCAGGTCTGCCAGAAGTCCGCCGTGATGCGGGGATCGCACACCTGTTGGGACAAAGCAGAAGAGAGCTTAGAATATTGACGATCCAACGGGTAAATGTCGACTCACCTGTGAGCGTAGATGGCCCTGGCTCGATCCACCTAGCCCAGCTTCGTCTGCAGCTCGGCGAATTTGACGCACATGTGGCGCATATGCTGCTCCTGCAGAGCCTCGATGGCCTTCTCGTAGATCTCCCTGGTGCGTGGCAGGCCTTAGATCTCGGCGGCCTTCTTCACGAATATGTTGTACATGTCGAACATCTCCTCTTCCTTGACGGCGGACGTGGCGCGATCGTAGACGGACATGGCATGCCGGGCCAGGCCGTGCTCCTCGTCCAGCTTCGCGTAGAGCTGGAAAAAGTACTTGGATTGCTCAGCGGGTCACTGATCCAGGCACTGTTCGAAGAGGTCGCGGGCCCGCTCCAGCTTTGTGCCCCCGTAGCGCGCGAGGAACTTGCTTAGATACGAGTTCCAGATGTCGTACACATTCGGCCACTTAAACAGGGCAATGCCCTTCTCGTAGGCCCGATAGGCCTCCTCTAAGTAGTTGTGCTCTTCGAGGAACATGCCAAGGTTGATGAGCACCTGCGGCGTGCAGATCTTCAGGTCGATGATGCGCTCGTAGACGGCCGTGCAGGTCTTGAAGGTGCCAAAGGCCTCCTCCAGAACGGCGTACATGGACCACACCTTCAGGGATCTGTGGGGGCGCGACTGCACTGTCTCCGAGTCGTCGTGATACGCCACCTTCCGCTTGGGCATGGCCGTGGCACGTTGCATCAGCTTGAGGGCTGCCTCGAACTGCTGCTGGCGCAGCTCCATCTCCGCCCACTCGCACCACCCGGCGGCCAGATCCTCCACCTTGACGTACTCCACCTCGGTGCCCCGCTCGAAGACCACGCGGGCGTACTCCACCTTGGTGCCCCGCTCGAAGACCACGCGGGCGTCCTCCACCTAGCCATTGGACTCGTAGAACTTGGCAAAATCCACCCAGAGGGTGTGCAGCTTTCCTACCGCCAGCTTGGGCTGGACTGTCTGCACGGCCTCGGTGTAGGTGTTGAGGATCTCCGTGGGCTTGTCCTCGTACAGGTTGACCCGCTTGTGCCACTCGTGAACGTTGTGCGGATTCTGGCGCAGCAGGACACTGTTCAGCCGCAGCAGACGCCTCTCCATGAGGTATTCGAAGCGCGACAGGCGCAGCTCCACATCGATGTCGTCCTCCTCGGTGGCCTCCTCGTTCTTGGCCACCTCCTCCATGCGCTTGTTCAACGACAGCTCCTCGAACTGCGCAAAGCTGGCCTCGCAAAAGGGCTCTGCTGCCCCAACAAAGGCCAAAAGACTGTGGACCAGGGGGGGCAAGGGGACAATAAAAGCCAAAAGATTGACAGAGGCGAGTGAATTCCGTAAATGTATTGTAACGGACCTGCTTCTTGGTTCGCTTGAGTTTGCTGGGCTCGCTCAGCGGTCGGCCGATTCGTCGCAACGTATTTTTATTGTTGCCCCAACGACAAATGATTAGACCTTCCTTTTCTTTAATCGAATCTCTCTTTATTCGTACTTATATTAGGACTTAGGGCTAGATGCTACAATTCAGCTTATCTATGGATCTCCACCACGCGTGGGCTCTCGTCGGGTGTGGCAGCGTTGAGGCTGTTGATTGGGGCAGTTTGACCTCCGCTATTGCTTTGGCCCGCCACGCAAATCCGCACTCTACGTCTCGCACTCCCCTCTTAGCTCCCGCCGGCAACTGTGGATCCCCTCTTAACTTAGACTCACTCTGGGGGCAGGCGGGGCCTGTCTTCCTGTTGTTATTCACTTCACTGCACTTCTTCGAACCGTACCGGGTATTACTCTCACGTTTCGACCGGGTTTCAACGTGCGCGCGCGATCACTTCTCCACGGAAAAAGAGAGCCGCTTCGTTGCCGCAGCCTCCTTTTATAGCCCCTTGACGGGCTCCGGCTCGGCGTTGGTAGTTTTCCATCGCCGTCTCCTGGTTTCCACAGCCTTCGTAACGGGGCCTGGCCGGTGGCGTGATCCCATGCCCCTATTTGGTCATGCGTCGGATCGCTGCCGGCCCGATCCCGCCGTCTCCTCTGCCTCTCGCGTTTCTCTTGCTCCGAGAGCGGGACACTTCTCCTCTCGGGCCCTTGGCCTCTTCGCCGCATCCGGCTATCCGTGGGTATCTGGGCTGACCTTCGCCTTATCCAGCCAGCCATCAGCCTTTATCCGACCGTCCCACCGCCTTTATCCGGCTATGCTTTGGTCGAATTCGGCCTGTGGGAACCACGGTTCCTCACACCCCCCCCTTTCTTCCCGCAGCGGAATCCTCCCGTTTTCCGCGACCTTGCGCCGGAGTGTGCTTTCCTCATTCAAACGGCCCCATTTTACGCGCGCTCCTTACGGCATCTGGGATCACGGGCGCCCTGGCGCCCTCTGGCGCCTTTGCTCGGGCGGCGCTGCCAGCCCTTGCAATTTTCTGGCTGGGGCCGAATCCCCACCTATCGATAAGGTGTAGGGGCGCTTAGGCGATCCACTCGATATCTCTCCCCCGTAAGTATTCCACTTTTCTCTTTTTCTTCTCTCTTTATTCATTTTCTCTTTTTTTTCTTTCCCCCTTTTTTTTCCTTACTTGTGCTCGCGGAACACCTCCGTGCGCGTGGCCGACATCGCAATGCGGTACCGGGTACCCCGCTCGCTCACCAGCTTCTTCACCCTCCTACCCACGAGGCGAATCTGGGTCTGCGCGCGGACCACCGCCGCCGGCCACTCCTCCCGCGGGATCGCCCTCCAGTGGACCGTGGCTGCTGGTGCCGAGCTCTGCCGTTGCAGGGCCGGTCGCTTCGGTCCTGCACAGGGCTCCGGGCAGGAGGCCTGCCGCTTCAGAGCCGGGCGCTCGGCCGCCGTCGACCTCTCCGGTGCGGGCCACACCCACGGTCCGCGCTCCCACGCCTCGAGTTCCACCTCCGTCGGTGCTGTCGCCGCCGTCGCCGTTTCCGCGGCCCGCGTCTCGGCTTCTGCCGCTGCCTCGGCTGTCGCCGTCTGGGCCGCCGTCGCCGTTTCCGCGGTCTGCGTCTCTGCTGCCGCCGTCGCCGCCTCTGCCGCTGTCTCGGCCGTCGCTGTCTGGACCGCCGTCGCCGTTTCCGCGGCCCGCGTCTCGGCTTCTGCCGCTGCCTCGGCCGTCGCCGTCTGGGCCGCCGTCGCCGTTTCCGCGGTCTGCGTCTCTGCTGCCGCCGTCGCCGCTTCTGCAGTCCGCATCGCTGCCTCCGCCGTCGCCATTGCTGCCGCTGAGGTCGTGGGGGCGGGTCCGGGGTCCCTCCTCCGCGGGTCCCTGCTGTTGCTGCCGCGTGGACTCTCCTCCCACACCCGGGCGCCGGCCTCTGGCTGGGCTTCGCTCGGGGCGGGCCCCGAGGGCCACGTGATGTGCAGGGTCTGGTGGTGCCACACCATCCCCTGGCGCACGGCGGTCCGCACCTCCTGCGATACATACGGACCCATTACGGCCGCCTCCGGTCCCCTCCACTGTGGTTGCTGCTGCCACTGCTCCTGCCCCTGCTGCTGGTGATGCGGCTGCTGGTGCTGCTGCTGCTGGTGCTGCTGTTGCTGCTGCTGGTGCTGCTGCTGCTGGTGCTGCCGTTGCTGCTGCTGCTGGTGCTGCTGCTGCTGGTGCTGCTGCTGCCGGTGCTGCTGGTGCTGCTGGTGCTGCTGCTGCTGCTGCTGGTGCTGCTGCTGCTGGTGCTGCTGGTGCTGCTCCTCCTCGGCCTGCGGCTGCCGCCTCTCGGGGCCCTCGTCATCCTCGGCCGGTGGCGTAGGCTGCCACAGCTCGCCTTCCTCCTCCTCGGCCTGCTGCAGCCGCCGCTGCCACTCGGCCTCTGGGTTCGTAGCCTGCTTGCCCGTGGCCTGGGGCGGCGTTCCCTCGGTCTCCGCCTCGTCGGTCCGGGGCTGCATCGGCGGCAGCACCACCCGGAATGGTGGGGGTGGCGGCGCCTCGTCGCTCTCTTGGCCGTGCTCCTCCGTACTGGCGGCTCTTTCCGCCTGTCGCCGCCGCGCCTCCATCCGCTCGTCCCTCCGCCGCCTGATCGCCCGCGCCCTCTCCAGCACTTGGTGCATCCGGCGCTTCTCCTCCGGCGTCGCCTCCTGAAACCTCCGCCTCACCGCCTCGATTTTGTCGCGCAGGGTCAGCGGGGGTTTCCATCCCTCGTCTCCGGCTCCGCCCTTTGCTGCCGTCTCCATCTGGCCTTCTCCTGAGCGGTTGGCGCGCGCGAGCCGTCGGTGCATATGACCTCGTCGTCTTCCTCCTCCTCCTCATCCGATGACACCGTCGGCGACACCGAGTCGTGCCCCGATGGCGCCGGTGACACCAACGGCGAGGCCAGCAGTTGAAGGAACTGGGAGGCATCGCACCAATCCTCCTCGTCGCTACGCGAGAGCAGAGACGCCCGTCGCTGACGAGAAGTACCGGCGCGATAGCCCCCTCCTCCCACGATCGCCTGTTAATCCTCCAGGAAGGCCCTCATATCATCCATCTTTTTCCTGCCATCCTCGTGGTTGAGCCCGCGTTTCATCTCCATTTTTTTTTTAGTTACCTTCAAGTGTTCGCTGTTCCGTTTTCCACCCGCCTATATACACGCGTTGCATTGCCAATCGTTCCCTCTACCGGTGCCGGTGCTCCGTGTCTCGGTCTCTCCCGCCTGGTTCTAACGGTTGTTGCGTTTGTACTCATGGCCCTCAGCCTCGTCTCTCTGCCGGCCGCGCTCTCTAACGGCATCTTTCCCCTGGTTGTGCGAGTGCCGTCGCGCTCTCCGCTCTCTATCCGATTTCGCCTTATCCCTTCTTTTTTGGATACTGTTGTGTTCTCGCCGCGTTTCTCTGTTGGCTCATGGATAAAACTTTTCCATCTTTGATGGACCCACCCCTTTCCCGTTCATGATTATTTTGCTTTTTATTCCCCCATTTTATTTTTGCTTATTCACAACTTTTATTCAGCCCTTCATTCTTGTTTATTTTAATTGCTATTTAATGGATTGATGGATTGCTAATTCTTTACTTTTAATTGTTATAAAAAAATTGCTATTTGTTCTTACATGCCACCGCCGACCTGTCTTCTTCATCCCGTGCTGCTCGGACCCTCCTTGGCCTGGGTGAGTTCTCCCGACCCGGATGACTTTTACTCCCTCCTTTCTCCCTTTCCAGCTCGCCCTCTGCCCTCAATGCGGGCCGCTTGCCGCGATTCCGCTCGTGAACAATGGGTCATCCGACCCTCCGCCCGGGCTGGAATCTTGGGCTCACATCCCAGGGCAACTCCTTTGCGCCACCGGCCGGACTCTTTTGACGGGTGTCTCCCTCACACAGTGGCTCGGACCCGAGGATCATCCGACTCCTCGCCCGGTAGTCCACGCATGAGCGGCACCCGTCGTTCCGGCCCGACGCTCGTAGTTGCCCCGTGAGTCCGCGTTGAGGCGTGAACCTGGCCCCTGGGTTTTTCCTGGTCATCCGCTGTCTGAGATTACACTCCCCGACCCTGGATTCGCCTCCCAGCTTTGGGTGACGCGTTTCCTGTTCAGGTTTGCTGAGCTTTTCCTCTTCTCGTTTTATTTTACTTCTTTTTACTAATTTTGGTTTTTTTTTCAGATTTCTCCAACCACAGTCTTCCTGTTCGCCTTTTTTTTTTTTTTAATCTAAGTGCACAAGTCCATCACCCTGCGTGCTGACGAGTCTCGTGCGTGTCCTGCGCGGCACCCTTCCCCAGTGTCCTGCGTGGCACTCTACCGTTCCTGGTCCTGCGTGACCCTTTAGGGCGACCTATTACAGCCATTCTCCTTCACCCCTGTGTCTCTCGCTCCTCGGGTTGGGGTTTCAGATCTCGTATGTGTGCCGTTCTCTTCTTCCTGTCGCCCTCCTTTCTTAGGTTGCAGATAACCGGGGATATAAAGTCCTCTATCTGGTATGGCCCATCGTACCTTGGTGCCAGCTTCGCGGCGAATCCCTCCGCTGCATTGGAAAGGTGGTGCTGTTTGGCCCACACGACCTCTCCCACTTTGGGTCTCCACGGTCTTCTTCTCAGGGTGTAATGCCTGGCCTGATCCTGGGCTGCCCTTTCCAAGTTGCGTCGAACCAACTGAAACAGCTCCTTTAATTTCTTCGCATTTTCATCCGGCGTCTCTGTGCCTTGTCCCGTGCCTACCGTCTCCTCGTCATATAGGGCCTTTGGCAGCCGGGGTTCCCTTCCTTGCACCACGAACGCCGGTGAATATCCCGTTGTATCCGACACTCCCGAATTCATGGCCAGCATCAGCTCCGGCCATTTTTCATCCCAACACCTTTGATCACCCTCGGTAAACTGAGCTATCATGGTCTTTACCGTTCTGTTCGTTCGCTCTGTCGGATTCTCTTGCGGCGTGTATGGCGCCGTAAACTGGTGACGAACTCCTAGCTGCTCCAGGAATCTTGTAAATGCCCTGCTTGCAAACTGCACCCCATTGTCCGTAATGAAGACTTTGGGCGTGCCAAAACGGGCTATTATGCGCTCCCGACAGGCCTTTATTAGTGCCTCTGCTGCTCCTTCCGCCGGCGTGGCCTGCTTCCGGACTATCGTGGCTTTCCTTTAAGACCCTTTCTCGGGCATATTTCGGCACACATAACTTCCACGAGGCGACTTCTTCGCTCCCTGCCCGGTGAGGAATGTGCCGGTACAAGTTTCCCCCCTTCTCCACATAGTCGGGGTACTTCGGGGATTCTTTTCTGATCTTTTCTACCATGCCCTCTAACCACTTGCAGGGCGGCTCGCCTACTGGTTGTGTTCCCTCCTCACTTCTTATCCGACGGCCTCGCTCCTCCACCGGTTGTCGGGAGAGTGCGTCGGCTACCACGTTGAGCTGTCCTTTCCTGTACGCGACTTCAAAGTCGTACTCCTGTAGCTCTAATGCCCATCTCGCCACTCTTCCCGACGGACTTTCTATGCTATTTAGCCATTTCAGAGCCATGTGGTCCGTGACCACCTTGAAGCGATATCCTTCCAAGTATGGTCTCAACCGGCGGATGGCCCACACAATGGCCAGACATTCTTTCTCGGTCGCCGAATAGTTCCTTTCGGGTCCATTTAGCGTCCTGCTAGCATATGATATTACCCGTTCGCCCCTTTCCGTCTCCTGCGTGAGAATCGCACCCAGCCCGTAATCACTGGCGTCTGTCTGCAGAATGAACTTCTTCGAGAAGTCGGGGCACGCCAGCACGGGGTCCGCCACTAGTCGTCATTTCACCTCCTCGAACGCTTCTTGCCGTTCTTGTGTCCAGACTTATTCCGCCTTCTTCTTGAGGAGCCCGGACAGGGGCTGCACGAGGGTGGCGAAGTCGGGCACGAACCTCCGGTACCATGAGGCCACTCCCAAGTACTGTCTCAGCTCCTTGACATTTGTCGGCGGTTTCAATTCGGCTATGGCTGCGACTTTCTCGGGGTCTGTACATATCCCCTCACCGGTCACCTTGTGGCCTAGATACCGCAGCTCTTTCCTAAAGAACTCGCACTTGTCTGCGTTCAGCCGCAGGTTCGCCAATCGCAGCCGTCGAAACACCTCTTTCAGGTTTCTCCGGTGTTCTTCCTCTGTTCGCCCGATGACCACTATGTCATCCTGGTATGCGAATGCGTGCGGCATCATTTCTGGCCCAATCACCTGGTCTAACGCCCGTTGGAAGGTGGCCGACGCGGAGTGTAACCCAAACGGCATCACCTTCCATTGGTATAGCCCCTTTCCGGGCACCGTGAACGCCGTAATCGGCCGGCTGCTCTCGGCCAGGGGGATCTGCCAATATACATCCTTCAGATCTAGGCTACTTATGAATTTCGCTTCCCGCAGTTGATCGAGGATGTAATCGATCCTGGGCATTGGGTACGCGTCCTTTACTGATCTCGCGTTAACTTGACGAAAGTCCACGCACAATCTCCATTTGCCATTTTTCTTCTTTACCATCACTATAGGCGAACTGTAGGGGCTCTTTGACGGCTCTATGCATCCCATTTCTACTAGTTCGTCCACTTTCTGGTTAATCTCGGCCTGCATTTTGGGGTTCTTCGGGTAATATCTTTGCTTAATCGGTTGCGGGTCACTCATGGTGATTGTGTGCACCGCCACATTAGACACCCCCTCGATCCTGGAAAATGCCTCTAACTCTCGGGCTAAGAATTCCTCCACTGGCTCTTCCCTCGCCCCCTTATTCTGCCTCATGCCCGCTGACACCCCTCTGGCGGCCATTCTTAGGGTCGTGTCCGTTTCGTTGTCGGACTCCGGAGCCGTGTCTCCAGCTTCGGCCTTCGCCACGGACAGTCTTTCCTCCTGGTCTCCTCGTTCCCGATCTTGGGCAGGGATCACCACCCTGTGCCCTGCACAGGTCACCACTGCCCGACCGCGCGGAGAAAATCCCATCCCAACACTAACTCATCAATCACGCCCGGCAACACGAGTAACGGCTCACGAAACTGCTGGTAGCTCCTGTATCCACCGTGGCTTGCAGCTCCATGCCCGCGACCTCCACTACCGCGGATAACTGTTCCTCCTCGCTGGTCAGCCTGCCGACTAGGCTTGAGGGACCGTTTCTTGCGACCCTGGCACGGCCCTCCGCGGCGTGGGTCGCGGGGCGTTTCCCGTCTTCCTGCAGCATTGCCATGCCGAGATGCCCACTTTTCCGCATCTCCAGCAGTAGGTGAGAGGTCGGCCGTTGCACTCCCGGCTCCAATGATCCGCGCTCCCACACCTTCGGCACGCCTGGGCCGGATTCTTGACATATCCGTTCTCGATATTGCCGTTGGTCGGTGTCGGCCTAATGACGCGCTCTCCCCTCTCCTCAAGTGCTGCTCCGTCCAGCGGGCCGTCCTTGCATCGCCGACAGGCCGTCGTCTCGGCTGGCTTGTGGGAGGGATTCGCTGCCCGGGCTTTCACGGTTGGATTCTCCCGTTGGAACTCTAGGCGGTCCCTCTCCAACGCCTCGAACTCGTCTGCCAGTTCCATCATGGTGTCGAGGTCCTTGCACCGGTGCGGCCTCATATACGCTCTCAGATCGGGCATGCTATTCTCACGAATCAGCTCCGTCTGCTCCTCTTGGGGACATTTCAGGGGTCGCATAAGTGTCTGCATCTCTGCCATATGCTCTTTGAATGGCTCGCCCCATTTCTGTTTCCTCACCCTCACTTCCTGCAGCAACTTCTCAAAGTATCCCCGCGGCAGAAAGTAAGCCTGGAAGCTCGACGAGAACTCTTTCCACGTTCTCCACTGTCGATTGTTCGCCACGAACCACATCAGCGCCCGCCCTTTTAGCAGCTCCGGCATCGCCCTTGGGACCAGATCCGGATCCAGACCGTACGTCTCGGCGGACCACTCGACCTGCTCCAAGAACTCGAGAGGCTTCGTCGTCCCGTCGAACCGGAACGACCACTCTCTCACCTGTTTCGCCACTCTAGCGTAGTCCAGGTGTGCTGGCCGTATTGTGGCTGGTTCGGTTCTCCCTCTTTCGGTCTCTCGGCTTCGATCCCTTCCTTGGTGGTGGGGCCTGCTAGGCGTCCCCGTGTGCGAGCGTTCCGGTATTGGCACTGAGAGACTCGCTATCAATTCTCTCTGTATGTCGACTGGGGACCTCCACAGCGTCGCCGCGGTTGCGCCGGGTGGGGTGCCGGGTGCTCGTACGCGGCTTGTTTGTCGTCCGCCCGGGGTGTCGGCGAGGACCTGTCCGCCCGACACTCCCATACCTCAATCAGATCGGCCCACTCCGACTCATCTTCGTGTTCCCTCATCCACTCCTTAAATGTTCTTCTCATTTCGTCCACTGTGCCCTCCAGCCGCACGCCGAAGGCGTGGCCGCATTGGACAAGCTCCTCCTTTCTCAACCGGTGGATCCATTGTCCCTTCCCCATTCTCTCATCTATATTTCTCCTCCCTTTGTCCTACTATTTGTCGTTGTAGGCCCCACGTTGGGCGCCAGTTGTAACGGACCTGCTTCTTGGTTCGCTTGAGTTTGCTGGGCTCGCTCAGCGGTTGGCCGATTCGTCGCAACGTATTTTTATTGTTGCCCCCAACGACAAATGATTAGACCTTCCTTTTCTTTAATCGAATCTCTCTTTATTCGTACTTATATTAGGACTTAGGGCTAGATGCTACAATTCAGCTTATCTATGGATCTCCACCACGCGTGGGCTCTCGTCGGGTGTGGCAGCGTTGAGGCTGTTGATTGGGGCAGTTTGACCTCCGCTATTGCTTTGGCCCGCCACGCAAATCCGCACTCTACGTCTCGCACTCCCCTCTTAGCTTCCGCCGGCAACTGTGGATCACCTCTTAACTTAGACTCACTCTGGGGCAGGCGGGGCCTGTCTTCCTGTTGTTATTCACTTCACTGCACTTCTTCGAACCGTACCGGGTATTACTCTCACGTTTCGACGGGGTTTCAACGTGCGCGCGCGATCACTTCTCCACGGAAAAAAAGAGCCGCTTCGTTGCCGCAGCCTCCTTTTATGGCCCCTTGACGGGCCCCGGCTCGGCGTTGGTAGTTTTCCATCGCCGTCTCCTGGTTTCCACAGCCTTCGTAACGGGGCCTGGCCGGTGGCGTGATCCCATGCCCCTATTTGGTCATGCGTCGGATCGCTGCCGGCCCGATCCCGCCGTCTCCTCTGCCTCTCGCGTTTCTCTTGCTCCGAGAGCGGGACACTTCTCCTCTCGGGGCCCTTGGCCTCTTCGCCGCATCCGGCTATCCGTGGGTATCTGGGCTGACCTTCGCCTTATCCAGCCAGCCATCAGCCTTTATCCGACCGTCCCACCGCCTTTATCCGGCTATGCTTTGGTCGAATTCGGCCTGTGGGAACCACGGTTCCTCACAGTATATAAACGATATTGCGGTTCACATTTTGCACTTTCGCTCAATTAACTCAACTAATTGACATTTGAAAATACATGCGGTGAAAGGAAGTACATATGTACACATGTATGTACATGTGGGTCCGTAAAGGACAACAGCAGGAGATAATTATAAGTGCAGGAATTTTAATTCAACCTTCAACCTAAGCCTTTGCATGGCTCTGGAGCTCGAAAGTGATTTACAAAAGAAGCACTTTAGTCGGAAACATAAACATTCATTCCCCACCTCTTCACAGCACTTGACCAGAAACAACAGCAACAACAAATATCACAATTATAAAGTGAGTCAGGGCGAGGCATACACTGTCAAAAAACAATATACGAGAATAAATAATTAAACCCATTTTTATATCCGTTTCTCCCGATATTATTCTCTAAATTGAAAGAAAACAGCAGGTATATATTTTCATTAGCTTTGAACTGAAAACCTTTTAAGATAAGCCGAAGTTGACTTTTTCGGTATTTTTCGTTATTTTTATAGTCCTGTTTGCCTTTAGTATTTTCTCCTATAAGAAAGATGATTCTTGGTAAAAGTTTGTCCATACTAAACATAAAGCTAACAAAATGCTATCGATCTATTTTGTTTTATATCTTTTTAGTTCATCGCCTATAATCGTACAGCAAAGAAAAACATAAACAACATTTTCTTACCTTCTTCCTGGTTCTTCCACTTTTGCTGCATTCTCTCTTTCAGTTCTTTCCTTGCCGTTTCCATTCTGTCGTTATATTCACACACAAACACACAAAAGCACTATTAAAACGAGGGGGAACGTTGTGAGTTGCTGCGGAGACCGCAACTCTACGGTTATACCCGATACTAAGTCAGTATGGCTCTCCTCCGGCAGGCGCCGCTAATATTGAACGACACGACAAAGAGTGCGTGCGAAAGAGACAGAAAATCAGTCTGAGCGTGACGTCGGGAGCTGCGTAGCCACTGCAAATTGATTTCTTGCTTTTGGCTACAAAAATGATCCGATCTGATCCAGATTCAGCAATCTGATGGATATGGTCATTATCTATGATTCTGCGTTTTTAGTTTTCTCGAATATGCAATATTGTGGATGCAACAGATTTTCGTCCTTTGTGGGGGCGGAAGTGGGCGGGGCGAAGTTTTGAAATATTTTTGTAGCAGTGACATATCACAGAAGTCTGGATCCAAAACATCGTTGCTCTAGCTCTTATAGTCTTTGAGCACTAGGCGCTGAAGGGGACGGACAGACGGACGGACGGACAGACGGACAGACGGACAGACAGACAGACAGACAGGGCTCAATCGACTCGGCTATTGATGCTGATCAAGAATATATATACTTTATGGGGTCGGAAACGATTCCTTCTGGACGTTACACACATCCACTTTTACCACAAATCTAATATACCCTGTAAGGAAGTTCTCAGCTCGGGTACAATTAATCGCAGTTTTGGTCCCTCCTTGCTATCTTCCATCTTCGTCCGGCTCCCTGGCCCGGGTGACGTGGCTGGGCTCCGGTGGTCCCTGGGGCTCGGTATGTTCCCAAAGTATGTAGCCAATTCGTCCAGCCTTGCCTGCACGGCTTCGGGGTGCCCAGGGCGTGCGATGAATGCGGTGATCCGGCTCCGTAGGTCCTCTACAGTCCCAGTTTCTCCTAGTCCAAACTCCTTAGCCAGGCTCTGCAGCTCGTCCTTCCTGCGGGACGCTATCCAGCGGATGTTCATCCTGATGCTGGTCCACTAATCGGGGCACCGGTACGAGTCCTTATCAGCACGGTACTGGGTCTGGGCTTCTGTACTAGGATACGCGGCACTGGGTGGAGAGTCCTGTTCGAAGGGCACGCGGCACGGTACTAGATCGGTGATCCTGTACTAGGATACACAGCACTGGTTGGATGATCCTGTCGAAGGATACGTGGCGCGGTACAGGGAAAGGTTCTGTGTGACTGCTCGGTAACAACTACCTGACTGCCCGGTAATGACTGTCTGACTGCTCGGTAACAACTGCCTGACTGCCCGGTAATGACTGTCTCGACCGGTTTTCCTGCTCCGCCTTATATTGGCCGTGGCGTGGCCATGGCTTTGTGGCCGAGGGCTCCTCTGCCATGTAGCTGCTCCTCTGCGATCGCCCTCTGTCCCCCGCTGCTCGGTTGGTCTACCGCTGCTTCACTGCTTGGCTGCTCTGTCACTGTCTTGCTGCTCTGTCACTGTCTCGCTGCTCTGTCACTGCCTCGCTGCTCGCTCACTGCCTCGCTGCTCGGTCACTGCCTTGCTGCTGCTTCTCCGCTCTGCCGCTACCACGTTGCTCTGTCGCTGCTGCTTCTCCGCTCTGCCGCTGCCACGTTGCTCTGTCGCTGCTGCTTCTCCGCTCTGCCGCTGCCTCGTTGCTCTGTCGTCGCTGCTTTCCTGCTCTGCCGCTGCGCCGCTGCTGCTTCTTTGCTACTGTCGTTGGTGCCGCTTTGTCGCCGTCGCGTGCCAAAGTTTTAGGTGCCGTCCGCGGCCGTTTTCTCCCGGCACACGGTGCTGTGTCTTCGGCGTCTCTCCCCGTCTCTTTCTGTCGCGTAGGTGGCTGGCTGCGTGGTTTTCGCCGGCGCGTCTGGGACACGTGCCGGCGGCTGTTGCTTGGGGTATTAGAGAAACCAGCCTCAGCTGTACATAAGTCGAGGGATCAACGATTGGTGCTGGCTATTTGCCGGGACTCTGATTTTTGGCTGCTGATCACTGATTTTAAGTTTTCCTTCCTTTTCTCCTGCTGCTTTTCCTGATCCGTGGCTCCTAAACATCGTTAGCCGTTTTGCTTTTGTGGGTCTTGCCTTTTAATTGTTGGCTGCTGCTTGGTTCCCTTTTCACTTCTAACTGCTTTTCACTTATTCCCTATTCCCTATTCACTATTCCTAAATGACAAAAATTTATAACATTTTCGGGAAAACTTCTGGTTCTGTGCGTACACCCTGCCTACTGCACCGATCTATCCCCCCAGAGCTCACATACGTGAGGTGGCTCACCCTTGCTTTCCCTTCCTTGGGTCCGGCGGCCGGTCTTCGTCACGTCGGTGGCTTCCTTTGCACACCGCGGTCACAGCTGGTTTTTATTCACCGCGTCCGGCTTATTGCGTACACGGCGCGGTCACGGCTAGTTTTTAAATCTATTTTGGCTTCCGCCGCACAACCGGTCTGGCTCAGCCCTCCGAGATCACTCCCGAGCCTGGCCCGCGCTGGACCGTGCCAGGCCTCTGCTTTACCTTTTGCAGCTTCTCCGCCGCTTCGTGGCTGCGCAGCTTTCGGCTGTCGGCCTCGGCTGCGTGGGCGATCGGCGGCTTCTCTGCCGCTTCGCTCTCTTGCATGCTGTTCCTTTGCCTTCGGCCGTTCTCTCTCTTGCTTTGGCTGCGTGGGCGTAAGAGCGACCGGCGAGTCTCTTCGTTTCCTTCTCTTCCATGTCGGCTCTCTTTGCTGCGTGGCCGTAGTAGGCGTCTCTCTTTCGTGTTGTCTCTTCTCTGCTAATAAGTAAAACGCCTCACTATTTTAGGGGTTTTCCTAGCCTATTTCTTATTTTAATTGGGGAAACTAAGGATTCATTGTTCGTTGTCTAAGTAATACTAATTATAATAGAAGTAATAAGAATCGGATAAAAAGTGATAATGAAATAATGAAATTAGATAACCAGCCGTCGGGGCGGTCCCTCCAGGGGATGGTGTCGTGGTTAGTGCTGTGGAGGCTTATGCCTTCACACTCCCTTCCTACTTCGGGGTGGGGCGCGGTGAAATGCGCACCAAATTCCCGCTGATGCATACGCGGAAGCGTTGGCCGTCGTGGTGTTCTAAGCTGCGAATCCGGCTGCGCCCGTGACGCGCCGCGTTTGCCTGAGCGCTGGCGCCAACAGGCTTTGCGGGATGCGGCGGTCAGGCGTGCTTACCCGCCAGGCGACTGGGGCGATTGGCCATTCCTGCTCCTCCTGCAGCGTGTTTAGCTCGGGCATCTCCTCGAACGCTGTGAGCAGTCCGCCCGCCTCTGCCTCTTCCAAACCCAATGACAGGTCGCTGTCCTCCTTTGGTTGGCTCGCGGTTTCCTGGTTCGGCCTCTCGGGCCGTGCAGCTCGTCGGTTCCGGGTTCGGGGCGTTGTGGTCGGTGGGAACTGGCGATAGCCACTTCATTGGTGCGGGGTCCAGCGGCTGCCAATCGGGATTCTCCCTTCTTTCCGGGGCTGCCGCATCCTCCTGAGCGTCCCACTCCTGCAGTCTGGCGTGCCACCCGTCGTCCCAGCTGGTGTCCGGGATCGGGCCGTTTGGGTTCTCCTGCCCTCCCAGGATCCAGACTACCTCCTCGTCTCCGTCATCCCTGGGTATCGGGGACACGGGTCCGTCCCCCAGGCCGAGTTCCTGGAGCAGTTGGGGCAGCTCATTGCCGGTTACATGTCTGGGTGGCTCGTGTTCATCCTGAAGGCCGAGGTTCCGGAGCCGTCGGGGCAGCGCATCGCCCAGACTGCCGTCGCGGATCCGTAGCGGAGTGGTGTCGTCCTCTCCTAGGAGCTGTACCTCGTCGTCGCTTGTTGTGTCGTTGTCCGACGCGGGGATGATCTCCCTCTCGGGCCCGGGTGGGGTGATGGGCCGTGGATGGGCGAGCAGCAGTTGCAGGGTCCTGTCGCCGTCCTTCCAGGTGGTCCAAGGTGCCACGTCAACCGCGATGTTGGCTGGAGTGTTCTTCTGGCAGTTGGCCGGCCCATCTTCGTCCTCGCTCACGTCCGAGTATGGTTCCGTCGTGGCCCGCTCGGCCTCCAGTTGGCGGTTTAGCTCCTGGACGGAGTGCCTGACTCATGGGCGGCCACCCGCTTTTCCGAAGCGTCGGTCGTGCAAGAGCTCTTCATCGGTGCTTGCCTGGCAGGTCGGCTCCCAGTGCTTGTCGGCCTCCATCGTGGGGCTGGTGAACCCTTCGTCGGAGCTGCTGTCGTAGCTCGGCCGTGGGGTCAGCGGTTCTCCCATGCGGTACAGGTAATAGGGCGGTGGTGGTGGGGACCGCAGCCGCAGCTTGGGCGCGACTGGGGAGCTGCTCTGCCCCTCGGAGTTGGGGTCCAGGTTGACGTGTCCTGGCTCGACGCGTCTTCGAGTCGCGCGTGGGGTGACGGCGGTGCCTGTTCCTTGGCCTGGATGCTTGCGGCGGCGTAGGCGTCTTGGTGGCTCCTGCTGGGCCCGGCCTGCTCGGACCTCCTCGTCTGAGTCCGATGGCCGCATCGCCTCCACTGTGATGATCCCAGCCAGGTTGTTTCGTGACGTGTTCGGATGGACGACGTCGTTGAGCCATGCCCAGGTCATGGTTGTCGCCCGGCGGGGCCTGGTGGCCTGGGTGGTCGGGGTACGGCTCCTGTTGATGGTCCAGGCTGCGTGGTGTTGCCCGGTTCTGCTTGCGGGTTCGGAGAGTGGTGGCTTGCTGGTGGTTGGCTGGTCGTGGACCGTGGTTGCCTTGAGCTGGGCGGCGACGCACCCCTAGGATGCCGCTCCGTGCCATCCTTTGCCTCTAGAGGCTGTGCGTCGCTCGTCCTTGGGTTGTCCATGTCGGATCTGGTGGGGGAAGAAACCTTGTTTGGTTAGAACCTGCCCTGTGCTACTGATGTGTCCTGTGCCCTGGGTTTCCCTGATCGGTGCATTTTCTAGTTTCTGGCTATGTCTTACTCTAATCCCTTAAGGGGAGTTAAGCTATCTTACTGAGTGTGGACGCGGTTTCCCCTTGCGGGGCGAGGACATTACGGCAGCGCACTACCATAAGTGGCCCTCATGAACTCGCGGTTTTCCTGGTGCTGGGGTCGTCGTCATCGTTGTCTTCGTTGTCTTCGCTGGTGAGTGTGTGCTCGTTGTCGTGGTAGGCCTTGAGGTCGGCTAGTCCGGCCGTTCGTCGTTGTCTTCCCGGATGCTTCTGGAGTCGTGCTATGGTGGGAGAAATAAATTTAATTACTTTTTAAGGCCCCTCATATTTGGGAGCCAGTTTGGCAGCGAAGTTATCCGCCGCTTTGGACAGGTGATGTTGGCGTAGCATCACGAGCGTCCCGATCGTGGGTCTCCATTCGCGTCGACGTAGGTTGTAGGTCCTGCTCTGCGTCTGTGATGCCTGCTGGGTATTTTCTTGTACGATGGCGAAGATTTCCTTGAGTCGCTTGGCCTTGTTGGTTGGGGTCTCTGTCACTTCGCCTAGTCCTGGGGTCGTCTCTTCGTACAAGGCCAGGCCAGGCAACCGAGGTTCCCGGCCGAGTACGATGAATGCTGGGCTGAAGCCTGTGGTGTCCGATGTGCTGCTGTTGATGGCTAGGCTGAGTTCGGGCAGCAGCTCGTCCCATGTCCGCTGGTCTCCATCGATGTACTGGGCGATCATGGTTTTGATCGTCCTGTTGGCTCGTTCCGTGGGGTTTTGTTGTGGCGTATAGGGCGCCGTATACTCCAATTCCATGCCTGCTAGTTTGCAGAACTTTCGGAACGAGCGACTTGTGAATTGGGTCCCGTTGTCGCATACGAACTTCCGTGGGGTTCCGAATCGGCTCAGGATCCGTTCCCGGAAAGCGGTCTCCAGTAGTGCGGTGGTGGCCTTGCGTAGTGGGACCAACTCCACCCACTTGCTGAAGGCGTCGAAGAACACCAGCAACATAGTATTGCCGTGTTTGGATCGGGGCAATGGTCCAATGAAGTCGGCGCAGACGATGTCCAGTGGTTCTTGGGCTTGGCGGGTGTGCATCTTCCCTCCTGGTTTGGTTTGACTCACCTTGTACTGCTGGCACTTGGTGCACTGCTGGATATATCGGGCGATATCTCGGTGCAGTCCGGGCCAGTAGTACCTCTGGGCTATTCGTGTCGCCGTCTTCCTGATTGCGAGGTGTCCTGCTGTCGGATGATCGTGGCACTCTTCTAGCACGCGTCGGCGGTGGTCCTTGTTGACACATAGTTTCCATTTGATAGGGTCTTCTTCGCTGGTTCTGCTGCTGGCTTGTTTGTATATTTGGTCGCTCTCGATGATGAACTCCGGGTGTCCTTCCGGCTGTTCCTGGATCCGCTTGCGGAGCCTCTGCAGCCAGGGGCAGGGGCAAGGGTCCCGGTCTTCGTCCGCTCGCTGCAGAGTTTCTACTGGTTGTCGTGAGAGGGCGTCAGCCACAACGTTCTGGCTTCCTCGGCGGTAGTGGATGTCAAACTGATATTGCTGGAGCTCCAAGGCCCAGCGGGCGAAGCGTCCCGTTGGGCTGGACCACCTTGGCGAAGTTGGGGACGAAACGTCGGTACCAGGATGCCATCCCGATGCAGCGTCGCAGTTCTTTCAGTGTGGTGGGTGGTGCTAGTTTCTGGACTGCGCTGACCTTATCTGGGTCCGTGTGGATGCCTTGTTCGCTGATGACATGGCCGAGGTAGACTAAACTCTTCCTGAAGAAGCTACACTTGTTTCTGTTCAGTCGGAGGTTCGCCTCTCGCAGCCTCCTGAAAACCTCGCGAAGGTGGTCGATGTGTTCTTCTAGCGTGGCTCCGATGACGATGATATCGTCGAGATATGCGAACGCGTACGGCTCCATGGTGGATCCGATGACGCTGTCCAACGCTCGCTGGAACGTCGCTGGGGCTGAGTGCAGGCCGAAAGGCATGACCTTCCACTGGAAGAGTCCTCTGCCGGGGACGGTAAATGCTGTTGCCTCTCTGCTGCCCTCGGCCACCGGGATCTGCCAGTATCCGTTTTTGAGGTCCAGCGTGGAGATGTAGCGAGCGTGGCGAAGTCTCTCGAGAATGTGGTTAATCCGTGGCAGCGGATATGCGTCCGGCACCGAGCGGGCATTTAGTTGGCGATAATCCACGCACATTCGCATTTCTCCGGTCTTCTTCCCTACCAAGACGATTGGGGCGCTGTGGGGACTGTGGGATGGCTCGATCCTTTCGTCCCGTAGCAGCTCGTCCACCTGCGCGTTGATGATCTTCTGCATGGCCGGGTTCTTCGGGAAATAGCGTTGCTTCACGGGCCTGGGAGACTCCAGCTAGTCCGTCGAATTTCGCCAGTTCTTCTTCCAGAAACTTGCCTGCCCACGGCGTGGGGGGTGGTTCAGGGTCTGGGTCTTGCTGCCACGGCGATAGGTCCTCCAGTTCCCGGGCGGTAATGGCGGCCAAGATCGCGTTCTCGTCATCCGAGTCGGCTGGGCGAAACGGGTTTCGTTCCCGGGCTATTTCGACGTCGGCTAATGGCTCCAGTTGGTAGTCCGTCGTCGAGGTCTCTCTGATCTCGTCCTGTGGTGTCGGGGTTCGTGGCTGGCGTGATGTCTGTCGTGCTGGGTTACTTCGTGGTGACTCCCGGTTCGATGAGCTGGCCCTGGAGTGGTCCCGCGGGGCCGCAGCTATCTTTGCTGGAGTATTCAGGTACTACATTTAACTTCCCTTTTCTGTGGTCAATCTTAAATCGAAAGCCTTGGAGTTTGAGTGCCCATCTAGCTAATCTT
Organism: Drosophila miranda; assembly: GCF_003369915.1. Taxonomy (NCBI): domain Eukaryota; kingdom Metazoa; phylum Arthropoda; class Insecta; order Diptera; family Drosophilidae; genus Drosophila; species Drosophila miranda. Next base: position 10,640,222 of record NW_022881625.1, on the reverse strand, counting down.
GAGTGCAGGTCGCTTTGTGACATTAGCCACTTTAATGAGGCGTGGTCCGTGATAACCGTAAACTCGTGGCCCTCGACATACGCCCTAAATCGCTTTATGCTGACCAGTGCAGCTAAGCACTCCTGCTCCGTAACGGTATAATTTCTCTGTGCACTATTTAATTTTTTTGACACAAAAGCGATGGGTAATTCCTCTCCCTCGTCCGTCTTCTGAACTAGCACCCCTCCAACTCCTGATTTGCTTGCATCGCAATGGATGTAAAATGGCTTAGTGAAGTCTGGGCTACGCAAAACAGGAGCACTGCAGAGCAATTCTTTCAGCCGCTAAAATGCTTTTTCTCCCTCACTGGACATGACAAATTTCTGCTTTGGTTTCAGCAGATCAGTCAATGGAGCTGAAACTGAAGCAAAACTGAGAATAAACTTCCTATACCAGCCAGCCATGCCTAAAAAGCTTCTCAGTGCTCTCAATGTTTTTGGGAAAGGGAAGTTGGTAGTGGCCGAAATCTTATCGGGATCGGTCTTTATGCCCCCTTCACCTATTACATGCCCGAGATACTTAACCGATTGCATGCAAAAATGACTTTTTTCGATGTTTATTGTCAGTCCAGCCTTTCGAATTTTCGAAGAAACCGTCTCCAGCACTTTCATGTGTGAGGCAAAGCTATCAGAGATTATGAGCAAATCATCCAAGTACACGAATACTTCGTTGCGAAGTGCAAACGGAATGACTTTATCCATCAGTCTCGACATCGTTTGAGACGCATTACACAGCCCGAATGGCATATGCTTATATTGATACAAGGGTCTACCTGGTATAGTGAACGCCGTCTTGGGTCTTGAGCCTACATCTACCGGAATTTGCCCGAAAGCGTCTTTTAAGTCCAGGCTTGATATAAAATTTGCTCTTGGCAGTGTGCTTAGAATGCCATCAATGTGGGGAAGCGGATAGGCATCTTTCTCAGTTACTGCATTCACCTTTCTACTGTCCAAGCAAAGTCTCACTTTCCTTGTTTTTTGGACTAAGACAACAGGCGAGGCCCATACGCTTTCCGACTCCTCAATTACCCCAAGCTTGATCATCCTGTCTACTTCCGCGTAGATCAGCTTCTCTATGGCAGGTGAAACCGAAAAATGCCGTTGTTTGATGGGCTTAGCGTTTCCCGTATCTATCACGTGGCTCAGAATTGATGTCTTACCGAGACCAGAAACAGCAAAGGAAGGAAACTGATCCACTATTGTTTTTAAAGCGAATTCTTGGGCAGGTGACAAGATGTGTTTATTCTGAGAGGCCTCTATTCCTGCTATCTGTAACGGCAATGGTAATAGGTTGAAGATTTTCCAAAAATCTATCCCCAAGTATAAGTCTTGACTTAGAGAGGAAATGGTAAATAGTTCTATCTCCTTGGCTTCTCCCTTAAATTCCATGTTAGTCCTTAATTTGCCTACTATCTGTTGCCTTTTTCCATCTGCTGTACTTGCGCTTGACATTATCTTCTTGAAAGGTCTTCCGCTACATATCAAATCCTTGGCTAGTTGCCCTCCCACACAACTCATCCCCGCACCCGTGTCTAACAAACCCACTCTAGATTCCTCAAACACTCTAACTTTTGCGTACGGACGTTGGTCCCCATTTTTCTTCTTAATGGAGTTTATGACTTTTGAAGCTTCCCAAAATGCCTTAAGACGCTTCGTGCTTCTCGAGACACTTCTTATTTTCTGCGACCTAATAGGTAAAACTAAGTTTCTAAAACTATCTATTCTTCTGTGCCAGTACAAAGGTTCCGCTACCTGAGCCAATTCGGGCATCTTTCCCTGTCCATCAGTACGATTCTCTGCTTCTAATCCTGCTTCGTCGGTTTTCGGTGTGGAACACCTGTCAGCTGACGAGTGTCTGATGGGTTCCCCTTCCCTTTTTTTTTGACACGGTTTATAAGTATTTGGGATACCACAACCGTAGCAAAATATCTTCCGCTTCGCTGCACAGTCCTGGTATCTATGTCCCTCTTTCCTACAGTTCCAGCATACTAACGCCATTGCCCCTATTTCCTCATTAGCTTCCCCCTCTGAAAATTCAGTTGCCTCGTCACTGATCGCTTCCTCTACGAGGTCCTAGCTTTTGATATCCGTGCGTACATTGCACCTCTTCCAAGAAACATTTTCTTTTTCTGCAGATGTCCCTCAACGTTTCGATCGAATTTATCGGAATATTCAAAATTTCGTGCTGGATCTCCGGCCGTAGATTTCGTCGAACAATTTATATTAAGGTCTTGTCCGATAGCGGCTGATCTAGTCGGTCAGTAAGCTTCTGAATAGATTCAAGAAATACCTCAAACGACTCCTTTTCTTATTGTTTCCTGTCTCTTATTATTTGTCTAATATCAACGTCTGTCCGAGGGTCCCTGAAATGCTTTCTCAAAGCCATGCAAAGGTCCTTCCATCGCACCATACCAACGGTCTTGTGGTACCGCCAGTAAAAGTCGGAAGCTTTGCCTTCAAACAAGGTGTTTGCGTTTCCGCATAACAGGGCGAAATTCCCGTCAAGGGTTTGATGGGTCAGGGCCTCCACTCGATAAATAAAGCTGTCCACATTTAGACCATCAGAAGCTCCATTGAACCGAAGTTTCCAATTATTCATAATGTGACCAACTTTATCTGGCCTTTGAGCCAAGTCTGTGCCAATGGACCTAGCTGTTGATCGCCGTGGTTGCGGGGATCCCATATCCTCATTTGCTCCGGAGAGCCCTAAGAGGGGATCCAGAGATGCGTTGTCAGTCAGATGGGGGGTCGGTGGTTGCTGTGGTGCACCCACGTGAGATTCGAGGCTTGTGGTTATTAGGTTTGCCATCTTCTCTGTCAACTGTGACAATAGTTCGTTTTGCATTTTCATAACCGCTGCGTTTATCTGTGCTGTCATGCTGCTCGAGCTTAGAGCTTGTTGAAGGTTGATCTTTGAGTTGTGCCCTTGCATTCCCATCTTCTGAGGTTCCCTGCCCCGAACGCGTTCTTGAAGGTAACTGAACGGGTTGAAAAGACTTTGTGGCGATGCACTGAGTTTGACAAGTTGGGCAAGTGTTTATTGCCATAAAATGGGTCTTTATACAGGAACTGTGAAACTCATGGTTGCATTTTGTCACATATTTATCCGCTTCAGCTAGTTCCTTCAAACATAAAGTGCACTTTGGAGGCGCAGCCTCCGTTTCATCGTCTGATCTATCTAACCCCATGTTGATAAACAACCGACGTCGCGATTCTCAATGTTGGGCTAATGAAGTAGATAGTAGTAATTATACCCGATACTCAAAATGAGTATTGGGTTATATTAGATTTGTGGTAAAAGTGGATATGTGTACCGTCCAGAAGGAATCGTTTCCGACCCCATAAAGTATATATATTCTTGATCAGCATCAATAGCCGAGTCGATTGAGCCATGTCTGTCTGTCCGTCTGTCCGTCCGACCGTCTGTCCGTCCCCTTCAGCGCCTAGTGCTCAAAGACTATAGGAGCTAGAGCAACAATGTTTTGTATCCAGACTTCTGTGATATGTCGCTGCTACAAAAATATTTCAAAACTTCGCACCGCCCACTTCCGCCACCACAAAGGACGAAAATCTGTGGCATCCACATTTTTAAAGATACGATAAAACCAAAAACGCAGAATCGTAGAGGATGACTATATGTTTTAGAATGTAAGATCTCAACCAGATCGTATATATATTATAGCCAGAATCAAGAAAACAATTTCATTCTTTCTCGCTCTGTCTCTCTCTAACACACAGGTTTCATGGTCGGTTTTGCCAATTGCAAAATATGAGTTCAAGGATCTCAGAACCTATAAGAGCGAGAGCAACCAAATTTGGTATCCACACTCCTGTGATATCGGACCTTGACCGTTTCGTGTCCAAATTTCGCCACACCCCCTTCCGCCCCGCAAAGAACGAAAATCTGGGGCATCCACAAATCTCAGAGACTATTAAGGCTAGAGTAACCAAATTTGGTATCCGCACTTCTGTTAGATCTCACTATAAAACGTATATCTCAGAATTTCGCCCCCCCCTTTTCCGCCCCCACAAAGGACGAAAATCTGTTGCATCCACAATATTGCACATTCGAGAAAACTAAAAACTCAGAATCATAGAAATTGACCATATCTATCAGATTGCTGAATCTGGATCAGAACAGATCATTTTAATAGCCAATAGGAACAAGTCAATTTGCAGTGGCTACGCAGCGACCGACGTCACGCTCAGACTGATTTTCTGTCTCTCTCGCACGCACTCTTTGTCGTTTCGTTTAATATTATCAGCGTCTGCCGGAGGAGAGCCATACTGACTTAGGTAGGTATAACCGTAGAGTTGCGGTGTCCGCAGCAACTCACAACGTTCCCCCTCGTTTTGAGTATCGGGTATAATAAACCTTGTATTAAAAACAAGAACTAAAATAGAGTGAATGGAATTCAACTGTCGACCAGGTACGATACCCTGTAATAAATAAATATTTATTTTTCTACCACTGTACTTATTTTTTAGGGCTCGGTACAAAATTTTTCTTGTCGAGATTCAAGTGTTAATATCCACCGGCATAACGGCATAATTTACAAATGGCCATTGCATTTTTTATACCCGATACTCAAAATGAGTATTGGGGTATATTAGATTTGTGGTAAAAGTGGATGTGTGTAACGTCCAAAAGGAATCGTTTCCGACCCCATAAAGTATATATATTCTTGATCAGCATCAATAGCCGAGTCGATTGAGCCATGTCTGTCTGTCCGTCTGTCCGTCCCCTTCAGCGCCTAGTGCTCAAAGACTATAAGAGCGAGAGCAACGATGTTTTGGATCCAGACTTCTGTGATATGTCACTGCTCCAAGAATATTTCAAAACTTTGCCCCGCCCACTTCCGCCCACACAAAGAGGGAAAATCTGTGGCATCCACAAATTCAAAGATACGAGAAAACTAAAAACGCAGAATTGTAGAGAATGACCATATCTTTAAGACTGCGGAATCTGAATTGGATCGTATTATTATTATAGCCAGCATCAAGAAAACAATTTCATTTTTTTTCGCCCTGTCTCTCTCTAAAACACACGTAGCATAGGCGGCTTTGCTTAGAGTAAAACATTAGCGCCAAGATCTCAGAGACTACAAAAGCTAAAGGAAACAAATTTGGTGTCCACACTCCTAATATATCGGACCGAGACGAGTTTGTTTCAAAATTTCGCCACACCCCCTTCCGCCCCCGCAAAGGATGAAAATCTGGAGATATTCAAAAATCTCAAAGACTATTAAGGCTAGAGTAACCAAATTTGGTATCCGCACTCCTGTTAGATCTTACTATAAAACGTGTATCTCAAAATTTCGCCCCACCCCCTTCCGCCCACACAAAGGACGAAAATCTGTTGCATCCACAATATTGCACATTCAAGAAAACTAAAAACGCAGAATCATAGATAATGACCATATCTATCAGATTGCTGAATCTGGATCAGATCAGATCATTTTTATAGCCAATAGGAACAAATCAATTTGCAGTGGCTACGCAGCGCCCGACGTCACGCTCAGACTGATTTTCTGTCTCTCTCGCACGCACTCTTTGTCGTGTCGTTTAATATTAGCGGCGTCTGCCGGAGGAGAGCCATACTGTCTTAGTATCGGGTATAACTGTAGAGTTGCGGTGTCCGCCGCAACTCACAACGTTCCCCCTCGTTATACCCGATACTCATAATGAGTATTGGGGTATATCAGATTTGTGGTAAAAGTGGATGTGTGTAACGTCCAGAAGGAATCGTTTCCGACCCCATAAAGTATATATATTCTTGATCAGCATCAATAGCCGAGTCGATTGAGTCCTGTCTGTCTGTCCGTCCGTCCGTCTGTCCGTCTGTCCGTCCCCTTCAGCGCCTAGTGCTCAAAGACTATAAGAGCTAGAGCAACGATGTTTTGGATCCAGACTTCTGTGATGTGTCACTGCTCCCAGAATATTTCAAAACTTTGCCCCGCCCACTTCCGCCCCCACAAAGGGGGAAAATCTGTGGCATCCACAATTTCGACGATACGAGAAAACTAAAAAAGCAGAATTGTAGAGAATGACCATATCTTTAAGACTGCGGAATCTGAATTGGATCGTATTATTATTATAGCCAGCATCAAGAAAACAATTTCATTTTTTCTCGCCCTGTCTCTCTCTAACACACACGTAGCATAAGCGGCTTTGCTTAGAGTAAAACATTAGCGCCAAGATCTCAGAGACTACAAAAGCTAGAGCAACTAAATTTGGTATCCACACTCCTAATATATCGGACCGAGACGAGTTTGTTTCAAAATTTCGCCACACCCCCTTCCGCCCCCGCAAAGGACGAAAATCTGGGGATATTCAAAAATCTCAGAGACTATTAAGGCTAGAGTAACTAAATTTGGTATCCGCACTCCTGTTAGATCTCACTATAAAACGTGTATCTCAAAATTTCGCCCCACCCCCTTCCGCCCACACAAAGGACGAAAATCTGTTGCATCCACAATATTGCACATTCGAGAAAACTAAAAACGCAGAATCATAGATAATGACCATATCTATCAGACTGCTGAATCTGGATCAGAACAGATCATTTTAATAGCCAATAGGAACAAGTCAATTTGCAGTGGCTACGCAGCGACCGACGTCACGCTCAGACTGATTTTCTGTCTCTCTCGCACGCACTCTTTGTCGTGTCGTTTAATATTATCAGCGTCTGCCGGAGGAGAGCCATACTGACTTAGTATTAGGGATAATCGTAGAGTTGCGGTGTCCGCAGCAACTCACAACGTTTCCCCTCGTTTTGAGTATCGTGTATAATAAACCTTGTATTAAAAACAAGAACTAAAATAGAGTGAATGGAATTCAACGGTCGACCAGGTACGATACCCTGTAATAAATAAATATTTATTTTTCTACCACTGTACTTATTTTTTAGGGCTCGGTACAAAATTTTTCTTGTCGAGATTCAAGTGTTAATATCCACCGGCATAACGGCATAATTTACAAATGGCCATTGCATTTTTTATACCCGATACTCAAAATGAGTATTGGGGTATATTAGATTTGTGGTAAAAGTGGATGTGTGTAACGTCCAAAAGGAATCGTTTCCGACCCCATAAAGTATATATATTCTTGATCAGCATCAATAGCCGAGTCGATTGAGCCATGTCTGTCTGTCCGTCTGTCCGTCCCCTTCAGCGCCTAGTGCTCAAAGACTATTAGAGCGAGAGCAACGATGTTTTGGATCCAGACTTCTGTGATACGTCACTGCTCCAAGAATATTTCAAAACTTTGCCCCGCCCACTTCCGCCCACACAAAGGGGGAAAATCTGTGGCATCCACAATTTCGACGATACGAGAAAACTAAAAACGCAGAATTGTAGAGAATGACCATATCTTTAAGACTGCGGAATCTGAATTGGATCGTATTATTATTATAACCAGCATCAAGAAAACAATTTCATTTTTTTTCGCCCTGTCTCTCTCTAACACACACGTAGCATAGGCGGCTTTGCTTAGAGTAAAACATTAGCGCCAAGATCTCAGAGACTACAAAGGCTAGAGCAAACAAATTTGGTATCCACACTCCTAATATATCGGACCGAGACGAGTTTGTTTCAAAATTTCGCCACACCCCTTCCGCCCCCGCAAAGGATGAAAATCTGGGGATATTCAAAAATCTCAAAGACTATTAAGGCTAGAGTAACCAAATTTGGTATCCGCACTCCTGTTAGATATTACTATAAAACGTGTATCTCAAAATTTCGCCCCGCCCACTTCCGCCCCCACAAAGGACGAAAATCTGTGGCATCCACATTTTTAAAGATACGATAAAACCAAAAACGCAGAATCTGTGAGGATGACCATATCTTCTACAGTGCAAAATCTGAACCAGATCGAATAATGATTATAGCCAGAATCAAGAAAACAATTTCATTCTTTCTCGCTCTGTCTCTCTCTAACACACAGGTTTCATGGTCGGTTTTGTCAATTGCAAAGTATGAGTTCAAGGATCTCAGAACCTATAAAAGCCAGAGCAACCAAATTTGGTATCCACACTCCTGTGATATCGGACCTTGACCGTTTGTGTCCAAATTTCGCCACACCCCCTTCCGCCCCCGCAAAGGACGAAAATCTGGGGCATCCACAAATCTCAGAGACTATTAAGGCTAGAGTAACCAAATTTGGTATCCGCACTTCTGTTAGATCTCACTATAAAACGTATATCTCAGAATTTCGCCCCACCCTTTTTCGCCCCCACAGAGGACGAAAATCTGTTGCATCCACAATATTGAACATTCGAGAAAACTAAAAACGCAGAATCATAGATAATGACCATATCTATCAGACTGCTGAATCTGGATCAGATCAGATCATTTTTATAGCCAATAGGAACAAATAAATTTGCAGTGGCTACGCAGCGCCCGACGTCACGCTCAGACTGATTTTCTGTCTCTCTCGCACGCACTCTTTGTCGTGTCGTTTAATATTAGCGGCGTCTGCCGGAGGAGAGCCATACTGACTTAGTATCGGGTAGAACCGTAGAATTGCGGTGTCCGCAGCAACTCACAACGTTCCCCCTCGTTATACCCGATACTCATAATGAGTATTGGGGTATATCAGATTTGTGGTAAAAGTGGATGTGTGTAACGTCCAGAAGGAATCGTTTCCGACCCCATAAAGTATATATATTCTTGATCAGCATCAATAGCCGAGTCGATTGAGCCATGTCTGTCTGTCCGTCTGTCCGTCCGTCCGTCCGTCCGTCCGTCCGTCCGTCCGTCCGTCCCCTTCAGCGCCTAGTGCTCAAAGACTATAAGAGCTAGAGCAACGATGTTTTGGATCCAGACTTCTGTGATATGTCACTGCTACAAAAATATTTCAAAACTTCGCCCCGCCCACTTCCGCCCCCACAAAGGGCGAAAATCTGTGGCATCCACATTTTTAAAGATACGATAAAACCAAAAACGCAGAATCGGTGGGGATGACCATATCTTCTACAGTGCAAAATCTGAACCAGATCGAATATTGATTATAGCCAGAATCAAGAAAACAATTTCATTTTTTCTCGCCCTGTCTCTCTCTAACACACACGTAGCATAGCCGGCTTTGCTTAGAGTAAAACATTAGCGCCTAGATCTCAGAGACTATAAAAGCTAGAGCAACCAAATTTGGTATCCACACTCCTAATATATCGGACCGAGACGAGTTTGCTTCAAAATTTCGCCACACCCCCTGTTCGGGCCAGCCGCTGAAGAATAACCGTAACTTTAACATTATTATTGTATGAGCAGAGAGAGCCGCCTATGTTGTAAAACGTTGACGTTCTGCAGAGCTGCTGCGCTCTCCGCTAAAGGGGCTCTCTGCCGCCGCCACTTCGGCAACTACTTTGATCTGCTGCCGCCACTTCGGCAATCACTTTGATCTAACGCCGTCGTCTATAGTTTAGTTCTATGCTAACCCCTCTGCGCATTGGTTGCATATCGATCTCGCATAAAGTTTATCTGGCAATAGCAAGCAATCGGCTTCCGCTAAGCCACCAAGGTTAAATACGAATTATAAAGTTTAACCCAAAATCTCTTTTCATTTTTGAAACACATAGGTGGCAAAAAAGCTTGGCTTCTCAAACATTGGTGACCCCCGACTTGATATAAAACCATTGCTTAATCGCGTTCTGTTAAAACACTTATTATTTATACAATATTTTGCTGTTGGGTAGTTTAACTACCAACAAATACATTTGGGTGCACGTTGAAAAACAGTTTAAAGTGCAAATTCAGTGAGAGTGCGGCTGGAATATTTATAGACAAATTCCGGTACTTTAAGCGTCGAATCTCTCATTCTCTTCGCAGCTGCAGCCGCTGTTCTTGACTTTTCGTGTCTTGCATTCTCGCTCTCGCGTCTATACATCGTCGCTTAAGCGGTATTTCGTTTTCCGTTGTTGTGTCGAATTGCACAACGGTTAACATGGACAACGATCCGAATACAGGCGCGGGCGGAAATATTGTGGTGGCTGATTCCAGACTGAGTCTGTATAAGCGTAAAAGTCAGTCATTATATGATCGATTGCACAGGCTTGGCGAATCCTTCGCGGGGAATAAAATCGATAAGCTGACCGCCGCGGAAGTCGAGGTGCGCCTTGATATGTTGGCAGAAATTCGAGAGGAATTTAATAAGGCCCATATAAGGCTCCCATGAGTTGGAGGCTCTCGATCAAAACGAGATTGGGAGTGAGCTGCGCGAAATCTTCGATACTCTTTTAATATCGTTGAAAGATGAGTTGCTGGCTGCTGTTGAAGTAAGCCAGTCACACGCCGCTGCCCATTCTACGACTCTGCCAAGCCATTCCGGACATAGTGCCATCATCATGGCTCACAAGCAGCGACTTCCTGAGCTGAAGGTGCCTAAATTTTCTGGTGGATACGTCGAGTTCTCGGATTTTATGGCAATGTTCAAATCGGTGATTGAAGCGGATGCGGATCTCAGTGACATCGAGAAATTCCAGCACCTTCGCTCTTGCCTCGCTGATGCGGCTTTGGATTCGGTTCGATCGTTAGAGCTCTCCAGTGCCAATTATCGTGCGGCTCTGGATATACTTAATAAACGCTTTAATAACAAAAGACTTGTTTTCCAGGCACACATCAAGAAGATTCTTGGGCTAAAGAGGGTAGACTCGCCTTCTGCTAAAAGGCTTCGGGAGTTTTCGGATGCAGTCAATTTACACATGCGAGCGTTGCAGACATTGGGAACTGCTGAGGAGATTTCAGGATTCATGGTCATCAACATGCTGCTGCAGAAGTTGGATTCGAAGACGCAATCCAAATGGGAGGAGCACACATCGTCGGATGCTATACCTACCGCAGAGGAATTCTTCGAATTCTTGCAGCAACGCTGCCAGAAAATGGAGCGGTTGGAATATGCTACAGCGACACACGCAAGTAGCGATCAGGTGGGAAAAAACCATTCCTATACGCAGGTTAAGAAAACGTTTGTAGCTTCCAACTCTTCCGCCGACCCGTCTGTATGCGTCTTTTTCCACTCAGCGGGCCATGGAATATACTCGTGCAAGATATTCGGAAATCTCTCACCGTTGCTGCGCCACAAAGAAGTGAAGAAGCTTTCCCTATGCTTCAATTGCCTAAAGCCGGGGCACCGGACCCGCGCATGCAATAGTTTGTTGCACTTCGATAGTATACAGCCCACAACACAAGGCTGCCCAGGTATTACTCCTCCCGATCTGGCCGTTCAACCGGACACTCTTTCCGTTGCTCAAAATTCTGCTAGCAGCTCGTCTCTACCTTCGTCTACCTCTCTTGCTGCCCAAGGTCTTCACTCTGATGTCGTGCTTCTGGCTACAGCCGTGGTTCTCGTAAAGAATCGGTCTGGCGTTTTAGTTCCTTGTCGTGCCATCTTAGATTCAGGATCGCAGCTGCATCTCGTCACATCCAGGTTCGCCTAGCAGCTTTAGCTTTGGAGAACTCAATCGTCTGCACTTGTGTCTGGGCTGGGCGATACCAGCGTTTCTACTGAGGGATCCACCATAAGCATTTGTATGCATTCTCGCACCTCTGCTTACACAACTACACTTACTGCTCTCATCGCCCCCACGATTACCGATTCTCAACCAAGTATGACAGTAAATGTATCCGATTGGCGTATTCCATCTAACATTCAGCTCGCTGATCCTGCATTTTTCAATCCTCAACGGGTTGATCTTCTCATTGGTGCGAGCGTTTTTTATGATCTCCTCTGCGTAGGGCAAATCAAACTCACCGATGGACTGCCTCTTCTGCAGAAGACCCGGCTTGGGTGGATCGTATCTGGCGGTGGACAGAAGGTATCAAGCTCGGCGCTTTTGGCTACGCACAATTGTCCAGATTCGATAGCTGAGATGGAAGCAAGGTTGGATAAAACTCTTCGTATGTTTTGGGAAGTCGAGAATTGTGTGGAGGCTGAGTTGAATACCAAAGAAGAAGACGATTGTGAAGCACATTTCGTAAGCCACCTTTCACGGTTGCCATCCGGGGAGTATGCAGTTCGTCTGCCGCTAAATAACAATACTTATCGTTTAGGAGAATCTTATGCTCAGGCTTATCGACGGTTCATCAGTCTGGAGCGAAAACTGGAGCGTAATCCTACACTCAAGGAGCGGTATTCCGCCTTTATGAGGGAGTACATTGATTTGCATCATATGCACCAAGTCAACCCTGATTCCCGTAGTCTCTGCAAATATTTCTTGCCTCATCACTGTGTCCTAAAGGAGGACAGTACGACGACAAAACTCCGTGTCGTTTTCGACGGATCCGCAGCTACATCAACTGGATATTCTCTAAATGATGTGATGATGACAGGCCCTGTTATTCAGCCAGCATTGTTTAACATATTGATTCGCTTTCGAACGTATCCAGTCGCTCTCACTGGGGACATTTGTAAAATGTACCGCTGCGTACGAGTGTCTCCGCCCGACCATTTGTATCAGTGCATCCTATGGCGAGATTCCATCGAGTCCGCGGTTCAAGTCTACACATTAGACACCGTCACATACGGGACGAGGGCTGCATCATTTTTAGCGGTCCGCGCAATGCACCAGCTGGCCATCGACGAGGGTGAGTCCTACCCTCTTGGCTCAGCTGCTCTGCGGCAGGAGTTTTACGTGGATGACCTTATTTCGGGCGGTAATTCGGTCGCACAGGTCATGGACAAGATGCACCAAACATCAGCTTTACTGTCCCGTGGTAATTTTAGACTTAGGAAATGGTGCTCCAGTCACCAGGAAGTACTTGAGGGAACCCCTGAAGATGACATAGAGAAGTTCCTAAAGTTTAATGATGGAAGCGACATTACCAAAACTCTCGGCTTAGCGTGGGACCCTGCATCGGATCAGCTGCTTTTTGCCTTGTCCGCACTGGACACAAACTCAAAGCCATCAAAGCGGTCGGTTTTATCTACGATTGCGCGGTTCTACGACCCTCTTGGATTGATAAATCCAGTCATTGTCAGGTGCAAAATCTTCCTTCAGCAGCTTTGGAGAGAAAATTTGGATTGGGATGAAAGCCTACCCTCAGCGTTGCATTCAACGTGGATGGACATAAAGGAGATTCGGCGCATTGGTCAAGTCATGAAATCCAGTTCTATTAGTTCGCTCAACCCGTTCATCGATCATTCTGGACTACTTAGAGTTGGAGGTCGTCTTGGCAACTCATCGCTAGGATTTGACGCTCAGCACCCGCTCATTCTGCCAAAGGGACATTCCATTACCTTTGCTCTGATAAGATATTATCATGAAAGAAACCTCCATGCCGGACCTAGCGCCTTGCTATCCAAAATTCGGCTGGAATATTGGCCCATTGGAGGTGTTAAGGCAGTGTCAAGGGTCGTCAGCAGATGTGTGAGATGCTTCAGGACTAGGCCGCGCATGGTCGAACACATCATGGGAGACCTACCTAAGGAACGTTTGGAAGGATCTCGAGCTTTTGAAGTCACTGGAGTAGATTACTGTGGACCTTTTTTCTACCGATCAGAAATCCGCACGAGGCCGTCGATCAAGTGCTACATTAGCGTATTCATCTGTTTCACTTCTAAGGCTATACACATGGAGCTCGTAAAGGATTTGACCACCGCATCGTTTCTAGGCGCACTAAAGCGTTTTACTTCCACTCGAGGAAGGCCAAGTCAAATTTGGTCGGACAATGCGACAAACTTCGTTGGGGCCAAGAACGAGCTTCTGGAGCTAAAGAAGCTTTGTCTGAGCGAACCGCATATGAAGGAGGTCCACGAATCCTGCTTGGCTGACTCGATCGACTGGCGTTTCATCCCACCTCGCTCTCCGCATTTTGGCGGGTTGGGGGAAACGGCCGTGAAGACCGCAAAATATCACCAGTACCGCTCAGTTGGACCATCTGTGCTTAGCTTCGACGAGCTGCGCACTCTGATCTGTCAGATCATTTTCAGATCTCTTTTCATTTTTGAAACACATAGGTGCCAAAAAAGCTTGGCATCTCAAACACCCCTTCCGCCCCCGCAAAGGATGAAAATCTGGGGTTATTCACAAATCTCAGAGACTATTAAGGCTAGAGTAACCAAATTTGGTATCCGCACTCCTGTTAGATCTCACTATAAAACGTATAGCTCAAAATTTCGCCTCACCCCCTTCCGCCACCACAAAGAACGAAAATCTGTTGCATCCACAATATTGAGGATACGAGAAAACTAAAAACGCAGAATCATAGATAATGACCATATCTATCAGATTGCTGAATCTGGATCAGATCAGATCATTTTTATAGCCAATAGGAACAAATCAATTTGCAGTGGCTACGCAGCGCCCGAGGTCACGCTCAGACTGATTTTCTGTCTCTCTCGCACGCACTCTTTGTCGTGTCGTTTAATATTAGCGGCGTCTGCCGGAGGAGAGCCATACTGACTTAGTATCGGGTATAACCGTAGAGTTGCGGTGTCCGCAGCAACTCACAACGTTCCCCCTCGTTATACCCGATACTCATAATGAGTATTGGGGTATATCAGATTTGTGGTAAAAGTGGATGTGTGTAACGTCCAGAAGGAATCGTTTCCGACCCCATAAAGTATATATATTCTTGATCAGCATCAATAGCCGAGTCGATTGAGTCCTGTCTGTCTGTCCGTCCGTCCGTCTGTCCGTCTGTCCGTCCCCTTCAGCGCCTAGTGCTCAAAGACTATAAGAGCTAGAGCAACGATGTTTTGGATCCAGACTTCTGTGATGTGTCACTGCTCCCAGAATATTTTAAAATTTTGCCCCGCCCACTTCCGCCCCCACAAAGGGGGAAAATCTGTGGCATCCACAATTTCGACGATACGAGAAAACTAAAAAAGCAGAATTGTAGAGAATGACCATATCTTTAAGACTGCGGAATCTGAATTGGATCGTATTATTATTATAGCCAGCATCAAGAAAACAATTTCATTTTTTCTCGCCCTGTCTCTCTCTAACACACACGTAGCATAAGCGGCTTTGCTTAGAGTAAAACATTAGCGCCAAGATCTCAGAGACTACAAAAGCTAGAGCAACCAAATTTGATATCCACACTCCTAATATATCGGACCGAGACGAGTTTGTTTCAAAATTTCGCCACACCCCCTTCCGCCCCCGCAAAGGACGAAAATCTGGGGATATTCAAAAATCTCAGAGACTATTAAGGCTAGAGTAACTAAATTTGGTATCCGCACTCCTGTTAGATCTTACTATAAAACGTGTATCTGAAAATTTCGCCCCACCCCCTTCCGCCCACACAAAGGACGAAAATCTGTTGCATCCACAATATTGCACATTCGAGAAAACTAAAAACGCAGAATCATAGATAATGACCATATCTATCAGACTGCTGAATCTGGATCAGATCAGATACTTTTTATAGCCAATAGGAACAAATAAATTTGCAGTGGCTACGCAGCGCCCGACGTCACGCTCAGACTGATTTTCTGTCTCTCTCGCACGCACTCTTTGTCGTGTCGTTTAATATTAGCGGCGTCTGCCGGAGGAGAGCCATACTGACTTAGTATCGAGTATAACCGTAGAGTTGCGGTGGCCGCAGCAACTCACAACGTTCCCCCTCGTTATACCCGATACTCAAAATGAGTATTGGGGTATATTAGATTTGTGGTAAAAGTGGATGTGTGTAACGTCCAGAAGGAATCGTTTCTGACCCCATAAAGTATATATATTCTTGATCAGCATCAATAGCCGAGTCGATTGAGCCCTGTCTGTCTGTCCGTCTGTCCGTCCGTCCGTCCGTCCGTCCGTCCGTCCGTCCGTCCGTCCGTCCGTCCGTCCGTCCGTCCGTCCGTCCATCCGTCCGTCCCTTCATCGCCTAGTGCTCAAAGACTATAAGAGCTAGAGCAACGATGTTTTGGATCCAGACTTCTGTGATATGTCACTGCTACAAAAATATTTCAAAACTTCGCCTTAGCCCACTTCCGCCCCCACAAAGGACGAAAATCTGTGGCATCCACATTTTTAAAGATACGATAAAACCAAAAACGCAGAATCTGTGAGGATGACCATATCTTCTACAGTGCAAAATCTGAACCAGATCGAATAATGATTATAGCCAGAATCAAGAAAACAATTTCATTCTTTCTCGCTCTGTCTCTCTCTAACACACAGGTTTCATGGTCGGTTTTGTCAATTGCAAAATATGAGTTCAAGGATCTCAGAACCTATAAGAGCCAGAGCAACCAAATTTGGTATCCACACTCCTGTGATATCGGACCTTGACCGTTTGTGTCCAAATTTCGCCACACCCCCTTCCGCCCCCGCAAAGGACGAAAATCTGGGGCATCCACAAATCTCAGAGACTATTAAGGCTAGAGTAACCAAATTTGGTATCCGCACTTCTGTTAGATCTCACTATAAAACATATATCTCAGAATTTCGCCCCACCCTTTTCCGCCCCACAAAGGACGAAAATCTGTTGCATCCACAATATTGCACATTCGAGAAAACTAAAAACTCAGAATCATAGAAATTGACCATATCTATCAGATTGCTGAATCTGGATCAGAACAGATCATTTTAATAGCCAATAGGAACAAGTCAATTTGCAGTGGCTACGCAGCGCCCGACGTCACGCTCAGACTGATTTTCTGTCTCTCTCGCACGCACTCTTTGTCGTGTCGTTTAATATTAGCGGCGTCTGCCGGAGGAGAGCCATACTGACTTAGTATCGGGTATAACCGTAGAGTTGCGGTGTCCGCAGCAACTCACAACGTTCCCCCTCGTTATACCCGATACTCATAATGAGTATTGGGGTATATCAGATTTGTGGTAAAAGTGGATGTGTGTAACGTCCAGAAGGAATCGTTTCCGACCCCATGAAGTATATATATTCTTGATCAGCGTCAACAGCCGAGTCGATTGAGCCATGTCTGTCTGTCCGTCTGTCCGTCCGTCCGTCCGTCCGTCCGTCCGTCCGTCCGTCCGTATGAGCAGAGAGAGCCGCCTATGTTGTAAAACGTTGACGTTCTGCAGAGCTGCTGCGCTCTCCCGCTAAAGGGGCTCTCTGCCGCCGCCACTTCGGCAACTACTTTGATCTGCTGCCGCCACTTCGGCAATCACTTTGATCTAACGCCGTCGTCTATAGTTTAGTTCTATGCTAACCCCTCTGCGCATTGGTTGCATATCGATCTCGCATAAAGTTTATCTGGCAATAGCAAGCAATCGGCTTCCGCTAAGCCACCAAGGTTAAATACGAATTATTAAGTTTAACCCAAAATCTCTTTTCATTTTTGAAACACATAGGTGGCAAAAAAGCTTGGCTTCTCAAACATTGGTGACCCCCCGACTTGATATAAAACCATTGCTTAATCGCGTTCTGTTAAAACACTTATTATTTATACAATATTTTGCTGTTGGGTAGTTTAACTACCAACAAATACATTTGGGTGCACGTTGAAAAACAGTTTAAAGTGCAAATTCAGTGAGAGTGCGGCTGGAATATTTATAGACAAATTCCGGTACTTTAAGCGTCGAATCTCTCATTCTCTTCGCAGCTGCAGCCGCGGTTCTTGACTTTTCGTGTCTTGCATTCTCGCTCTCGCGTCTATACATCGTCGCTTAAGCGGTATTTCGTTTTCCGTTGTTGTGTCGAATTGCACAACGGCTAACATGGACAACGATCCGAATACAGGCGCGGGCGGAAATATTGTGGTGGCTGATTCCAGACTGAGTCTGTATAAGCGTAAAAGTCAGTCATTATATGATCGATTGCACAGGCTTGGCGAATCCTTCGCGGGGAATAAAATCGATAAGCTGACCGCCGCGGAAGTCGAGGTGCGCCTTGATATGTTGGCAGAAATTCGAGAGGAATTTAATAAGGCCCATATAAGGCTCCCATGAGTTGGAGGCTCTCGATCAAAACGAGATTGGGAGTGAGCTGCGCGAAATCTTCGATACTCTTTTAATATCGTTGAAAGATGAGTTGCTGGCTGCTGTTGAAGTAAGCCAGTCACACGCCGCTGCCCATTCTACGACTCTGCCAAGCCATTCCGGACATAGTGCCATCATCATGGCTCACAAGCAGCGACTTCCTGAGCTGAAGGTGCCTAAATTTTCTGGTGGATACGTCGAGTTCTCGGATTTTATGGCAATGTTCAAATCGGTGATTGAAGCGGATGCGGATCTCAGTGACATCGAGAAATTCCAGCACCTTCGCTCTTGCCTCGCTGATGCGGCTTTGGATTCGGTTCGATCGTTAGAGCTCTCCAGTGCCAATTATCGTGCGGCTCTGGATATACTTAATAAACGCTTTAATAACAAAAGACTTGTTTTCCAGGCACACATCAAGAAGATTCTTGGGCTAAAGAGGGTAGACTCGCCTTCTGCTAAAAGGCTTCGGGAGTTTTCGGATGCAGTCAATTTACACATGCGAGCGTTGCAGACATTGGGAACTGCTGAGGAGATTTCAGGATTCATGGTCATCAACATGCTGCTGCAGAAGTTGGATTCGAAGACGCAATCCAAATGGGAGGAGCACACATCGTCGGATGCTATACCTACCGCAGAGGAATTCTTCGAATTCTTGCAGCAACGCTGCCAGAAAATGGAGCGGTTGGAATATGCTACAGCGACACACGCAAGTAGCGATCAGGTGGGAAAAAACCATTCCTATACGCAGGTTAAGAAAACGTTTGTAGCTTCCAACTCTTCCGCCGACCCGTCTGTATGCGTCTTTTGCCACTCAGCGGGCCATGGAATATACTCGTGCAAGATATTCGGAAATCTCTCACCGTTGCTGCGCCACAAAGAAGTGAAGAAGCTTTCCCTATGCTTCAATTGCCTAAAGCCGGGGCACCGGACCCGCGCATGCAATAGTTTGTTGCACTTCGATAGTATACAGCCCACAACACAAGGCTGCCCAGGTATTACTCCTCCCGATCTGGCCGTTCAACCGGACACTCTTTCCGTTGCTCAAAATTCTGCTAGCAGCTCGTCTCTACCTTCGTCTACCTCTCTTGCTGCCCAAGGTCTTCACTCTGATGTCGTGCTTCTGGCTACAGCCGTGGTTCTCGTAAAGAATCGGTCTGGCGTTTTAGTTCCTTGTCGTGCCATCTTAGACTCAGGATCGCAGCTGCATCTCGTCACATCCAGGTTCGCCTAGCAGCTTTAGCTTTGGAGAACTCAATCGTCTGCACTTGTGTCTGGGCTGGGCGATACCAGCGTTTCTACTGAGGGATCCACCATAAGCATTTGTATGCATTCTCGCACCTCTGCTTACACAACTACACTTACTGCTCTCATCGCCCCCACGATTACCGATTCTCAACCAAGTATGACAGTAAATGTATCCGATTGGCGTATTCCATCTAACATTCAGCTCGCTGATCCTGCATTTTTCAATCCTCAACGGGTTGATCTTCTCATTGGTGCGAGCGTTTTTTATGATCTCCTCTGCGTAGGGCAAATCAAACTCACCGATGAACTGCCTCTTCTGCAGAA
This sequence comes from Drosophila miranda, assembly GCF_003369915.1. Classification (NCBI taxonomy): domain Eukaryota; kingdom Metazoa; phylum Arthropoda; class Insecta; order Diptera; family Drosophilidae; genus Drosophila; species Drosophila miranda. The sequence continues at coordinate 10,620,737 of NW_022881625.1, read as the reverse complement.
GACCCGGCTTGGGTGGATCGTATCTGGCGGTGGACAGAAGGTATCAAGCTCGGCGCTTTTGGCTACGCACAATTGTCCAGATTCGATAGCTGAGATGGAAGCAAGGTTGGATAAAACTCTTCGTATGTTTTGGGAAGTCGAGAATTGTGTGGAGGCTGAGTTGAATACCAAAGAAGAAGACGATTGTGAAGCACATTTCGTAAGCCACCTTTCACGGCTGCCATCCGGGGAGTATGCAGTTCGTCTGCCGCTAAATAACAATACTGATCGTTTAGGAGAATCTTATGCTCAGGCTTATCGACGGTTCATCAGTCTGGAGCGAAAACTGGAGCGTAATCCTACACTCAAGGAGCGGTATTCCGCCTTTATGAGGGAGTACATTGATTTGCATCATATGCACCAAGTCAACCCTGATTCCCGTAGTCTCTGCAAATATTTCTTGCCTCATCACTGTGTCCTCATCACGACGACAAAACTCCGTGTCGTTTTCGACGGATCCGCAGCTACATCAACTGGATATTCTCTAAGTGATGTGATGATGACAGGCCCTGTTATTCAGCCTGCATTGTTTAACATATTGATTCGCTTTCGAACGTATCCAGTCGCTCTCACTGGGGACATTTGTAAAATGTACCGCTGCGTACGAGTGTCTCCGCCCGACCATTTGTATCAGTGCATCCTATGGCGAGATTCCATCGAGTCCGCGGTTCAAGTCTACACATTATACACCGTCACATACGGGACGAGGGCTGCATCATTTTTAGCGGTCCGCGCAATGCACCAGCTGGCCATCGACGAGGGTGAGTCCTACCCTCTTGGCTCAGCTGCTCTGCGGCAGGAGTTTTACGTGGATGACCTTATTTCGGGCGGTAATTCGGTCGCACAGGTCATGGACAAGATGCACCAAACATCAGCTTTACTGTCCCGTGGTAATTTCAGACTTAGGAAATGGTGCTCCAGTCACCAGGAAGTACTTGAGGGAACCCCTGAAGATGACATAGAGAAGTTCCTAAAGTTTAATGATGGAAGCGACATTACCAAAACTCTCGGCTTAGCGTGGGACCCTGCATCGGATCAGCTGCTTTTTGCCTTGTCCGCACTGGACACAAACTCAAAGCCATCAAAGCGGTCGGTTTTATCTACGATTGCGCGGTTCTACGACCCTCTTGGATTGATAAATCCAGTCATTGTCAGGTGCAAAATCTTCCTTCAGCAGCTTTGGAGAGAAAATTTGGATTGGGATGAAAGCCTACCCTCAGCGTTGCATTCAACGTGGATGGACATAAAGGAGATTCGGCGCATTGGTCAAGTCATGAAATCCAGTTCTATTAGTTCGCTCAACCCGTTCATCGATCATTCTGGACTACTTAGAGTTGGAGGTCGTCTTGGCAACTCATCGCTAGGATTTGACGCTCAGCACCCGCTCATTCTGCCAAAGGGACATTCCATTACCTTTGCGCTGATAAGATATTATCATGAAAGAAACCTCCATGCCGGACCTCGCGCCTTGCTATCCAAAATTCGGCTGGAATATTGGCCCATTGGAGGTGTTAAGGCAGTGTCAAGGGTCGTCAGCAGATGTGTGAGATGCTTCAGGACTAGGCCGCGCATGGTCGAACACATCATGGGAGACCTACCTAAGGAACGTTTGGAAGGATCTCGAGCTTTTGAAGTCACTGGAGTAGATTACTGTGGACCTTTTTTCTACCGATCAGAAATCCGCACGAGGCCTCCGATCAAGTGCTACATTAGCGTATTCATCTGTTTCACTTCGAAGGCTATACACATGGAGCTCGTAAAGGATTTGACCACCGCATCGTTTCTAGGCGCACTAAAGCGTTTTACTTCCACTCGAGGAAGGCCAAGTCAAATTTGGTCGGACAATGCGACAAACTTCGTTGGGGCCAAGAACGAGCTTCTGGAGCTAAAGAAGCTTTGTCTGAGCGAACCGCATATGAAGGAGGTCCACGAATCCTGCTTGGCTGACTCGATCGACTGGCGTTTCATCCCACCTCGCTCTCCGCATTTTGGCGGGTTGTGGGAAGCGGCCGTGAAGACCGCAAAATATCACCAGTACCGCTCAGTTGGACCATCTGTGCTTAGCTTCGACGAGCTGCGCACTCTGATCTGTCAGATCATTTTCAGATCTCTTTTCATTTTTGAAACACATAGGTGCCAAAAAAGCTTGGCATCTCAAACACCCCTTCCGCCCCCGCAAAGGATGAAAATCTGGGGTTATTCACAAATCTCAGAGACTATTAAGGCTAGAGTAACCAAATTTGGTATCCGCACTCCTGTTAGATCTCACTATAAAACGTATAGCTCAAAATTTCGCCTCACCCCCTTCCGCCCCCACAAAGAACGAAAATCTGTTGCATCCACAATATTGAGGATACGAGAAAACTAAAAACGCAGAATCATAGATAATGATCATATATATCAGACTGCTGAATCTGGATCAGATCAGATAATTTTTATAGCCAAAAGGAACAAATCAATTTGCACTGGCTACGCAGCACCCGACGTCACGCTCAGACTGATTTTCTGTGGAAAAATCCCACAAAAATTTGTGGAAATTCAAAATAAAAAACCTCGTACACGAAACTATGATTACTATATTTATTCCAAGCGAAATCGTTTCTGGGAACACATTCGGCCTTAACGAAGAAATTTGCACAATAAACGAAAATGCCAGAAATGCAATTGGCTACGGCGAAATGGTGGCCAGGGGGATTGGTGGCCAGGGCACTTTAATTTGCCAATTGTATTTAAAGCAAACCAGGCAATATACAGTCCGTTTCAATGCTGTAGGTACAAGCAGACAGATCTTAAAAAGGTTCTGGCCAGAGAACAAAAACCGGCGTACAGTCCATGAACCCCAGAGAATGCGCAGCTCCACGTCGATGTCGTCCTCCTCGGTGGCCTCCTCGTTCTTGTCCACCACCTCCATGCGCTTGTTCAACGACAGCTCCTCGAACTGCGCAAAGCTGGCCTCGCAAAAGGGCTCTGCTGCCCCAACAAAGGCCAAAAGACTGTGGACCAGGGGGGGCAAGGGGACAATAGAAGCCAAAAGATTGACAGAGGCGAGTGAATTCCGTAAATTTATATAAACGATATTGCGGTTCACATTTTGCACTTTCGCTCAATTAACTCAACTAATTGACATTTGAAAATACATGCGGTGAAAGGAAGTACATATGTACACATGTATGTACATGTAGGTCCGTAAAGGACAACAGCAGGAGATAATTATAAGTGCAGGAATTTTAATTCAACCTTCAACCTCAGCCTTTGCATGGCTCTGGAGCTCGAAAGTGATTTACAAAAGTGATTTACTATAAAACGTATATCTCAGAATTTCGCCCCACCTTTTTCCGCCAGCACAAAGGACGAAAATCTGTTGCATCCACAATATTGCACATTCGAGAAAACTAAAAACGCAGAATCATAGATAATGACCATATCTATCAGACTGCTGAGTCTGGATCAGATCGGATCATTTTTGTGGCTACGCAGCGCCCGACGTCACGCTCAGACTGATTTTCTGTCTCTCTCGCACGCACTCTTTGTCGTGTCGTTTAATATTAGCGGCGTCTGCCGGAGGAGAGTTATACTGACTTAGTATCGGGTATAACCGTAGAGTTGCGGTGTCCGCGGCAGTGGCGGTGGTCTTGGTACTTCAATTAACAACAAATTTGGAACGCGGAACATTAACAAAGGAATTGTGTAACGAACATAATCAGATTACTTGCCGTCGGGGCCAGCCTGAACGATGGTGCGAGTGGGACGGCCAGTCATGCGGTCCTTCAGCAAATATGGGAGCGGATTGTAGCTCGTCAGCATGCCCACGTTGCGGATGTCCAGGTGGGCCCAGTCGACGCACGGCACCAGCTCGTGCAGAACGGCGGCAGCGATGCAGCTGGAGGCGGGGCCACGTCCGCGGTTGCTGATGTCAAGGGTCTCGTTCGGCATGATCAGCTCCTTGAAGTAGCGCCACAGGGGCAGACGCCAAACGCGATCCCCCGTAAGGGCACCGGCCTTCTCGAACTGCTTGTAGACGAAGTTCGAATTGCTGAAAATCCCGGCTGCTGCTCCGCCCAGCGCTGGGCAGACGGCGTAGCCCACTGTAGCAATGTCCACGACCATGCGCGGCTTGTAGATCGTCTGGGCGTAGAGCAAGGGATCGGCCATGGCCATCACACCAGCCTTGCTGACGTCCACGAAGCCGAGAGTTTTGCCATTGAGGAGGGACACCACGTCGCCAGGCTTGGCCGCCATTCCGGAGGGCATGTTCTCGCCCAGCGGCAGCAGTGCCGTTATGTTTAGGGGCAGCGATAGGGCGGCAGCGGCTCGGATGACGCCCACGCAGGCGGCTGCACCGGACATGCAGCCGCGGTACATGGACAAGCAGTCCTTGGGACGGAGGCAGAGGCCCCCGCTGTTGAATGTGATGCCTTTGCCCAGCAGGAGGATGGGCTTGTCCTCGGGTGCGGTGCCGCAGTAGGCGATTTCCAAGATGATCGGCCGCTCGCAGCTGGCCCTTGGCCACCATCAAGAAGCTGTTCAAGCTCTTGGACTCGATCCAGTCCATGCTGCGTACCTCCACGGATACCCAGCAGGGGCACAGGGCATCCACCGTTGACTGGGCGAAGATTGTGGGCGTCATCTGATTGGCCGGCGTATCGGCCAGGCGACGGGCCAGGTTCTGCGATTCGGCCTTGCATCCAGGCATCCGAGTAGGGAGAGTCGTACAGCTCCAGTTTGGGAATGAGTGTGCGGTCCCGACGGCGCTTGTTGGTGTTGTAGCGCCAGACGGCCAAGGCGCTCTCCTCGGCCGCCTGCTCCGCATACTCCATCGACTCCACGAATACATCTGTGCAGCCCTGCAGTTGAAGGGCACGAGCCCCCACGCCGGCAGCGACGCGAGCGTTCTCCATTCCCTCGTCGATCATCTCCAGGTCGTTGAAGCCGGCCCCCTCCTGTCCCACGCCGACCACGGCCACCGCACGGAACTCCGCATCCACGTTCATGAAGACACGGTGATCTTACCCTGGACGCGATCGTCAAACTTCTCGCCGGATGGTGTCATCTTGGGCTGGCGGTCGCCCTCCTTGGCGTACACGCCCACCACAACGCCTTTGATCACCGAGTCACATTTCTCGGCGTGGTGCCGTCGCTGTTCCACATCTCTGCGTCTGGCCAGGAATGTGTGCTGGACACGCCTGCACAGGGCGTGCATCAAGCGTACAGACTTCATCGCTTAATGATAGTGACAGTCCCTCGCGACAGGTTACGAAAGTTCTCTTATTTTTCAGACAGTTCCAGACAAATTTTGCTTTTTTTCCGAATAAAAAAAATGTAAATCTAAAAAATAGAGAGAATGGATTTGCTTCCAACAGCTGATTCGAAAGGAATGAGATATCCCAAGGCTCAAACTCTGGCAGGGAAACATTGCCAACGCCTGCTGAGATTCGAGGAATTATTGAATTTCCGAACAAAACAAAGAATAGGTCTCCGAAGAATAGGTCTCAAATCGAGGGAAGTATTCCACAGACATACATTTATATTTCGCGTAATCAAAAGAATCAAAAGATTTATCCCTCATCGGAATCGGATTGATTTGTCGGCTTGAGGCTGCCAAAGACCTTGGCCGGTATGGCCTTTTGTTCGAAGCGCAGTTTCTTCATGATGAGGCCCTCGTCATCGGTTTTGGTTGTGGCCTGGCCTGCCTCGGCCTGGTCTCCACTCGGCTGCTGCAGGTCCTCCTCCTCATCGTCGTCGTCGTCCTCGCTGTCGCCAATATCAATCTCATCCGGATTGACGACCGTATTTTCCTTGCCCTTGGCCCCGCCCTGGGTCTCGCCGCGCACAAACATGATATTGGAGGCAGCCTTCTCGGCGGGCTTCTGCTTGGCCTCGGCCGCCGCGTGGCGGGCCTTCTCCTCGAGCAGCCGCATGGCATCCGGTCCGGAGCCAGCACCAGCATCGGCAGCCACACCATTCGTGTTCGTGTTGACAAACTGGGCAGCCATCATGTTGACCTGAGTGTTGTAGGTGGCCTGAATGGAACGCTTGATCCGCAGCATTTCACGCATCGTATCCTCGTTGCCATGACGCACCTCGAACTCCTTCCAGGTCTGTCAGAAGTCCGCCGTGATGCGGGGATCGCACACCTGTTGGGGCAAAGCAGAAGAGAGCTTAGAATATTGACGATCCAACGGGTAAATGTCGACTCACCTGTGAGCGTAGATGGCCCTGGCTCGATCCACCTAGACCAGCTTCGTCTGCAGCTCGGCGAATTTGACGCACATGTGGCGCATATGCTGCTCCTGCAGAGCCTCGATGGCCTTCTCGTAGATCTCCCTGGTGCGTGGCAGGCCGTAGATCTCGGCGGCCTTCTTCACGAATATGTTGTACATGTCGAACATCTCCTCTTCCTTGACGGCGGACGTGGCGCGATCGTAGACGGACATGGCATGCCGGGCCAGGCCGTGCTCCTCCTCCAGCTTCGCGTAGAGCTGGAAAAAGTACTTGGATTGCTCAGCGGGTCACTGATCCAGGCACTGTTCGAAGAGGTCGCGGGCCCGCTCCAGCTTTGTGCCCCCGTAGCGCGCGACGAACTTGCTTAGATACGAGTTCCAGATGTCGTACACATTCGGCCACTTAAACAGGGCAATGCCCTTCTCGTAGGCCCGATAGGCCTCCTCTAAGTAGTTGTGCTCTTCGAGGAACATGCCAAGGTTGATGATCACCTGCGGCGTGCAGATCTTCAGGTCGATGATGCGCTCGTAGACGGCCGTGCAGGTCTTGAAGGTGCCAAAGGACTCCTCCAGAACGGCGTACATGGACCACACCTTCAGGGATCTGTAGAGGCGCGACTGCACTGTCTCCGAGTCGTCGTGATACGCCACCTTCCGCTTGGGCATGGCCGTGGCACGTTGCATCAGCTTGAGGGCTGCCTCGAACTGCTGCTGGCGCAGCTCCATCTCCGCCCACTCGCACCACCCGGCGGCCAGATCCTCCACCTTGACGTACTCCACCTCGGTGCCCCGCTCGAAGACCACGCGGGCGTACTCCACCTTGGTGCCCCGCTCGAAGACCACGCGGGCGTCCTCCACCTAGCCATTGGACTCGTAGAAATTGGCAAAATCCACCCAGAGGGTGTGAAGCTTTCCTACCGCCAGCTTGGGCTGGACTGTCTGCACGGCCTCGGTGTAGGTGTTGATGATCTCCGTTGGCTTGTCCTCGTACAGGTTGACCCGCTTGTGCCACTCGTGAACGTTGTGCGGATTCTGGCGCAGCAGGACACTGTTCAGCAGCAGCAGACGCCTCTCCATGAGGTATTTGAAGCGCGACAGGCGCAGCTCCACGTCGATGTCGTCCTCCTCGGTGGCCTCCTCGTTCTTGTCCACCACCTCCATGCGCTTGTTCAACGACAGCTCCTCGAACTGCGCAAAGCTGGCCTCGCAAAAGGGCTCTGCTGCCCCAACAAAGGCCAAAAGACTGTGGACCAGGGGGGGCAAGGGGACAATAGAAGCCAAAAGATTGACAGAGGCGAGTGAATTCCGTAAATTTATATAAACGATATTGCGGTTCACATTTTGCACTTTCGCTCAATTAACTCAACTAATTGACATTTGAAAATACATGCGGTGAAAGGAAGTACATATGTACACATGTATGTACATGTAGGTCCGTAAAGGACAACAGCAGGAGATAATTATAAGTGCAGGAATTTTAATTCAACCTTCAACCTCAGCCTTTGCATGGCTCTGGAGCTCGAAAGTGATTTACAAAAGAAGCACTTTAGTCGGAAACATAAACATTCATTCCCCACCTCTTCACAGCACTTGACCAGAAACAACAGCAACAACAAAAATCACAATTATAAAGGGAGTCAGGGCGAGGCATACACTGTCAAAAAAACAATATACGAGAATAAATAATTAAACCCATTTTTATATACGTTTCTCCCGATATTATTCTCTAAATTTAAAGAAAACAGCAGGTATATATTTTCATTAGCTTTGAACTGAAAACCTTTTAAGATAAGCCGAAGTTGACTTTTTCGGTATTTTTCGTTATTTTTATAGTCCTGTTTGCCTTTAGTATTTTCTCCTATAAGAAAGATGATTCTTGGTAAAAGTTTATCCCCTTATTTGCCTCCATTTAAACATAAAGCTAACAAAATGCTATCGATCTATTTTGTTTTATATCTTTTTAGTTCATCGCCTATAATCGTACAGCAAAGAAAAACATAAACAACATTTTCTTACCTTCTTCCTGGTTCTTCCACTTTTGCTGCATTCTCTCTTTCTGTTCATTCCTTGCCGTTTCCATTCTGTCGTTATATTCACACACAAACACACACAAAAGCACTATTAAAACGAGGGGGAACGTTGTGAGTTGCTGCGGACACCGCAACTCTACGGTTATACCCGATACTAAGTCAGTATGGCTCTCCTCCGGCAGACGCCGCTAATATTGAACGACACGACAAAGAGTGCGTGCGAAAGAGACAGAAAATCAGTCTGAGCGTGACGTCGGGAGCTGCGTAGCCACTGCAAATTGATTTCTTGCTTTTGGCTACAAAAATGATCCGATCTGATCCAGATTCAGCAATCTGATGGATATGGTCATTATCTATAATTCTGCGTTTTTAGTTTTCTCGAATATGCAATATTGTGGATGCAACAGATTTTCGTCCTTTGTGGGGGCGGAAGTGGGCGGGGCGAAGTTTTGAAATATTTTTGTAGCAGTGACATATCACACAAGTCTGGATCCAAAACATCGTTGCTCTAGCTCTTATAGTCTTTGAGCACTAGGCGCTGAAGGGGACGGACGGACAGACGGACAGACGGACAGACAGACAGACAGACAGACAGAGCTCATCCGATCTGATCCAGATCGGCTGGATCCGATCTGATCCAGATTCAGCAATCTGATGGATATGGTCATTATCTATGATTCTGCAAGTTCTTTCCATACATTCGTCGAAGACGGACGTGTCGCGCATTGAAGTTTCTAAATAATCGCAAAGAGCATTCTGTGTGCTTATCTCGCACGAGATTCTATTTTTAGACACTGCGTAGCGGTGTCGGTAACACGAGAACAACAAAGAACAGTAAGCGAAGTAAGCTGTCGTACAGCGGGCAAGCTTTTGCCCTCGCCCTGCGCGCAGCCGCAAACGAAGGGCAACAAAAGCTCAACTTTTCTTAGTAGCAAGAATTCTTGATGCTAGGCAATCACAAATTTGTAACAAGCAAATTTCGTGAAGTGCCAAAAAATGGACGTAGACTCACCTGATCATTCCCAGCTTAGTGATAAGCTTTCAGCGACTGATAAGATGAGGAAAATAGCTGGTGCACCTGCAGAATTCCGTGCCAGCTTGGCTAAAGACCTATATAAGGCAATTGGAACGCCTAACTACAATAGTAGCTTGATCGCAACGACTACAAGCACTATTACCACGAGCACACTATCTTTTTTAACAGGGAAATGTCCAGCGAATTACTCAATGGCAAATACCGTAACTGGCAGCATATGTTCAGTACCGAGCACCTCGAGAGCTGAGGCGTCTACTTCAAGCTTAGCCAAAAAAGTATCCCAAGGAAAAGATTGTAGATTTCAGATGCCGATGGTCTCTATTAGTAAAAAGCAAAAAAGAGCTGATAAAGTCTCAAAAACAATTAAAAAAACTACACACCCAGCTATTCCAAAAAATCACCCATTCAAGGGCCGCCAAAATTTTACACCTGTTACTACCCCTTCAGTAGCACTTCTAAATAATCGCTATGCAGCGCTATCTGAAGAAGCTGAATCTGTCATGGAACTGGACGAAGAAGAGCAACATGGGCTAGTAGCAAACGAAGCTAGCAATGAGCAGCAGCCAAGCATAGTGCCTAAGCCTCCAGCTATTTGCGTGCCGCAAGTGAATAAAATGGACAAACTCGAAGACGCCCTCAATTCTGTAATTCCAGCTGATGAGTATGACATTCGCACATCCAGATTTGGAGTTTCGCGTATATATGCAAAAAATTCCCAAGCTTTTCGAACAGTTATTGATATGCTGACGAAGCAAAACTGTGAATTCTGGCACCATCAGTTGAGAGAGGATACGCCGTACAGATTGATTATTCGAGATATCCATCCAAATGTACCAAAACACTTAATTAAGCACACTTTCACCGACAAGGGTTTCACAGTCATGAACATCTACTGCCCCAGGAAGCCAAACTGGCGTAATATTGAAATAAATGAAGAGGATGATCATGAAATAAATAACTTAAAAACAAGACAGAGTATGTTCTACGTGAACCTAAAGAAAACACCAAATATTGCAGAGGCACTTAAGATTACTCAAATTGGAAGGCACAGAGTAACAGTAATTAAGGCAAAGCACAGTAAAGAATTGGTGCAGTGCTTTAGATGCCAAGATTTTGGACATACGCGAAACTACTGCCTTAAAAAGCCAGTCTGTGGAAAATGCTCTGGCGACCACTATACTGGATCAAAATCGTGCGAACTAAGTCTTAGTAACAAATCCATTTATGCAAACTGCGGCGAAGATCACCTATCTAGCTATAAAAGTTGTTCAGTCCGAATTGAACTCAGCAAGAAGCTTAAGCCGACAGCCAGACTACCAGAAGATGGAATTCCTGCCAGTAGCAAAAATAAAAATCACCCAGTCGGATCGCAAGTCATCTCAAATGCCAATGTGAGGAGTGGGTTCTCCTATGCAGACATAACAAGACCGCGTGCAGAGAAAAATATTAACGTGAACACATTACATGACAGCTCCCGGTTGTTTAATGGTGCTGAAGATCAACATTTTAGTAGCAAATTCAAAATATTATAAAAAGCTATAAACGACCTTAATAGTAGAATGGATCAAATGTTCAAACTAATACAGGATACGATGGAGGCAAACAAAGCCTTCCGCGACCTGGTACAGAAGCTTATTTCAAAATGAACAAGCTTCAATTAAAAATCGGATTATGGAATGCACGAGGGCTAGTCAAGAACATTGAAGAACTTAGACTTTTCCTTAATGCTAATAAAATCGATGTAATGTTGATAACAGAGACACATATGCGCCCTGGTCGGAGAGCATTCGTACCAGGATACGATCAATATTACGCTGATCATCCCAGCGGAACATCGAAAAGTGGCTCTGCTCTGTTCATACGATCGTCCATTGCCCATACTCAGAACGAACCTATGTCCAGGATAAACATACAAGTTGCCAGCGTGAGTGTGCCGACTAATGTTGGATGCATCAAGATCTCCTCAATATACCTGCCACCCAACTAACCTTGGAGTACAACTGATTTTGAGCAACTTTTTCTTAGCCTGGGGAACAGATTCATCGCAGGCGGTGACTTTAACGCAAAGCACCCATGGTGGGGTAACGTCAGATCATGCTGTCGAGGGAAGCGATTGCAAGAGGCCATCGTCAGTAGCACATGCGAAATTCTTGCCACTGGCGAGGCAACTTTCTTCTCATACAACACTCGCCTTACACCTTCTGCTCTCGACTTTTTCATTGTCAACGGGATTGCGCAAAACAAGCTGTCAGTCGAAACTAAATATGAACTCTCCTCGGATCACCTGCCAATTGTAGCATCAGTGCATCATTCTCCTCAAATCAAAACTATGAAAGAACAAATTCTCCCTCGAGGCTCTTGCGTTGAAGTATTTCAAGCCGAACTAGATAGTAGAATCAACCTCAACACGGAAATAAAAAGTCCCGATGATATAGAAGATGCAATCTCGATATTTATGAGAAACGTAATATTGGCTGCATCTTCTGCTGCGCCTGTAAACCAATGTTCACCAAGCCAACGACGACAAGATACTCTTCCCCCAAGTGCCGTAGCTCTCCTGCGCCTGAAAAGAAGAGTAAGAAGAGAGTATGCGAGAACGGGTGATACTCGAGTTCATCAAATCTACTTGAGACTATCAAACCGTTTGCAAAAGGTACTTGCAAAAGTCAAGCAGACGAGCATTGATAACATTTTAGAAAAAGCTGGCCCCGATGCATCTTTCAACTATACTCTCTGGAAGCTTACAAGCCGATTTAAAAGAGTAGTCATGCCTAAATCGCCAATTAAAAATCCAGCAGGCGGTTGGTGCTACTCCAGTCAGCAAAAGGCTGATATCTTCGCAGACAGTTTAGAGCAAAGATTTAAGCCATTTAATCTTACGTCTGCTGTTACACGAAGGGCCGTCGAGCTACAATTGGAAATGCCATTTCAAATGTCCTTGCCAGCAAGCCCAGTCACATTTCAAGAGGTGGTGCAGCAAATTAAGAAGCTGAAGGCCAAAAAATCCCTGGTGAGGACCTGCTGGACAACAGGACTTTAAAACTTCTGCCTAAAAAAGCGCTGCTATTTATAGTGCTGCTCCTCAACAGCATTCTTAGGATAGGACACTTTCCTACCTGCTGGAAGATGGCGCTAATCTCCATGGTACCTAAGCCAGAAAAACAACACACAGAAGTCGATGGCTACAGACCAATTAGCCTGCTCTCAGCGCTAGGGAAGATGGCGGAAAGAATGATACTGAACCGCATCATGCAGCTTGAACCTGTAAAGAAAAGAATTCCAAAGTGGCAGTTTGGATTTAGACAAGGTCACGGCACGCCAGAACAACTTCATCGAGTGGTCAACTTCGCGCTTGATGCAATGGAGCAAAAAATGTATTCGGTAGCTGTGTTTATGGACATTCAACAAGCGTTTGACAGGGTGTGGCATGATGGCCTCCTCTTTAAGCTGAGAAACATATTGCCGCCGCAGCTATTCCAGCTGGTGAGTAGCTATCTAATGGACAGAAGTTTTAGAGTTGTTGTAAATGGAGCAAAATCATCGAAGCGCCCAATCTGTGCAGGCGTCCCACAAGGCAGCGTTCTTGGACCAACGTTATATACCCTATATACAGCCGATATGCCTTCCTCAAGGGTAATAACTGGGTTGGACGAGGACGATGTGTTGATAGCAACCTACGCGGATGACACTGCAGTGCTGACCAGAAGTCCAAGCATAAATCTAGCTACGGAAGCTCTGCAACAATATGTGAGCAGCTTTGAGGTCTGGGCTCAGAAATGGAACATAGGCATCAACAGCAGCAAATGTGCTAATGTTACTTTTGCTACGAGAACACTTTCTTGCGGAGGCATTAATATGCTGGGCTCCACACTTACGCACAAGAGCTCGTACAAATACCTGGGTGTTGTACTCGACGGGTCACTAAATTTCAAAACCCATACTACCATGGTTCGACAGTCTGTGATGGCGAAAGCGGGAAAGATGGCGTGGCTACTTGCACCAAGAAATAAGCTATCGCTGTACAGCAAAGTCACGATATACAAGTCCATCCTCAGCCCCATATGGAAATACGCACTTCAAGTTTACAGCATCACGTCAAAAACCAACTTAAATAAAATTAGAGTTGATCAGTCAAAAATTCTACGACGAATATGCAATGCTCCATGGTACATACGAAACAGCGACATCGAGAGGGACCTAAAGGTTCCCAAAGTGGGCGATGTTATACAATTACATGCAGCAAGGTACTTGCAACAACTTGGTGGTCACCCAAATGCGCTAGCCAGACGTCTAATTAACCCGCCAAGGAAAAGAAGACTCAAAAGGAGTCATCCACTGGATCTCCCTACTAGATCCCTCCTATAACATCTCATTAACTTTTTGTAAATATTCTAAATAATGTATGTACCTACTCCATATATGTAACATTAAGTTTAAGTATGTATCTGTGATCAATTGTTTTTCCCCTTAAATGTAAAACTAGATTAAGTTGCCACGAAAGGTAGCAGTAAACTTGTTTACAATAAAATACAAATTTTCCACATGAAAAAAAAAAAAAAAAATATGATTCTGCGTTTTTAGTTTTCTCGAATATGCAATATTGTGGATGCAACAGATTTTCGTCCTTTGTGGGGGCGGAAGTGGGCGGGGCGAAGTTTTAAAATATTTTTGTAGCAGTGACATATCACACAAGTCTGGATCCAAAACATCGTTGCTCTAGCTCTTATAGTCTTTGAGCACTAGGCGCTGAAGGGGACGGACAGACGGACAGACGGACAGACAGACAGACAGACAGGGCTCAATCGACTCGGCTATTGATGCTGATCAAGAATATATATACTTTATGGGGTCGGAAACGATTCCTTCTGGACGTTACACACATCCACTTTTACCACAAATCTAATATACCCTGTAAGGAAGTTCTCAGGCCGAGGTACAGCTTCTTAGTCTGTCCAGGGCCCGGTCCTTCCCCACAGCAAAATTTGTTGTTTGAGGACCTAAGGGGAGAGCCGTACGCAGCGAAAGCGCACCCGTGGGGTGGATCGAGGCGCGGGTGAACCCGTGCTTGGGGAGCTGCCGAGACGTGTGTTGGGTGTCATGCGAGTCGGAGGAGGGGGTTTGGGTCAGGGGTCGGAAGGGTAGGGGAGAGGGGAGCCCAGCTTAGCAGATGCCGCATGATCCACGACTCACATCTGCGTCGCCGGGTCCCCAGGGCGAGGGTGTAGGAGAGGGAACCCAGCTTTGCGGATGCCGCGTGAATCCACGACTCTCATCCAGCATCGCCAGGTCCCCAGGGCGAGGGTTTAGGAGAGGGAACCCAGCTTTGCGGATGCCGCGTGAATCCACGACTCACATCCAGCATCGCCGGGTCCCCAGGGGAGACAGGTATGGGGAAGGGAAGCCCAGCTTGGGGGATGCCGCATGATCCACGACTCACATCCCCTTCGCCGCACCCCCAGGGAATAGGGAAGAGAGGGGGTGGGGCTGAGGGACTCATACGGGCGAAAGTTCTGAAACCGGTGGGTTGAGGTGGGTGTCTTTATTGTGGGGGGAATAAATGACAAAAATTTACAACATTTTCGGGAAAACTTCTGGTTCTGTGCGTACACCCTGCCTACTGCACCGATCTATCCCCCCAGAGCTCACATACGTGAGGTGGCTCACCCTTGCTTTCCCTTCCTTGGGTCCGGCGGCCGGTCCTCGTCACGTCGGTGGCTTCCTTTGCACACCGCGGTCACAGCTGGTTTTTATTCACCGCGTCCGGCTTATTGCGTACACGGCGCGGTCACGGCTAGTTTTTAAATCTATTTTGGCTTCCGCCGCACAACCGGTCTGGCTCAGCCCTCCGAGATCACTCCCGAGCCTGGCCCGCGCTGGACCGTGCCAGGCCTCGGCTTTACCTTTTGCAGCTTCTCCGCCGCTTCGTGGCTGCGCAGCTTTCGGCTGTCGGCCTCGGCTGCGTGGGCGATCGGCGGCTTCTCTGCCGCTTCGCTCTCTTGCATGCTGTTCCTTTGCCTTCGGCCGTTCTCTCTCTTGCTTTGGCTGCGTGGGCGTAAGAGCGACCGGCGAGTCTCTTCGTTTCCTTCTCTTCCATGTCGGCTCTCTTTGCTGCGTGGCCGTAGTAGGCGTCTCTCTTTCGTGTTGTCTCTTCTCTGCTAATAAGTAAAACGCCTCACTATTTTAGGGGTTTTCCTAGCCTATTTCTTATTTTAATTGGGGAAACTAAGGATTCATTGTTCGTTGTCTAAGTAATACTAATTAAAATAAACAATATAAGAATCGGATAAAAAGTGATAATGAAATAATGAAATTAGATAACCAGCCGTCGGGGCGGTCCCTCCAGGGGATGGTGTCGTGGTTAGTGCTGTGGAGGCTTATGCCTTCACACTCCCTTCCTACTTCGGGGTGGGGCGCGGTGAAATGCGCACCAAATTCCCGCTGATGCATACGCGGAAGCGTTGGCCGTCGTGGTGTTCTAAGCTGCGGATCCGGCTGCGCCCGTGACGCGCCGCGTTTGCCTGAGCGCTGGCGCCAACAGGCTTTGCGGGATGCGGCGGTCAGGCGTGCTTACCCGCCAGGCGACTGGGGCGATTGGCCATTCCTGCTCCTCCTGCAGCGTGTTTAGCTCGGGCATCTCCTCGAACGCTGTGAGCAGTCCGCCCGCCTCTGCCTCTTCCAAACCCAATGACAGGTCGCTGTCCTCCTTTGGTTGGCTCGCGTTTCCTGGTTCGGCCTCTCGGGCCGTGCAGCTCGTCGGTTCCGGGTTCGGTGCGTTGTGGTCGGTGGGAACTGGCGATAGCCACTTCATTGGTGCGGGGTCCAGCGGCTGCCAATCGGGATTCTCCCTTCTTTCCGGGGCTGCCGCATCCTCCTGAGCGTCCCACTCCTGCAGTCTGGCGTGCCACCCGTCATCCCAGCTGGTGTCCGGGATCGGGCCGTTTGGGTTCTCCTGCCCTCCCAGGATCCAGACTACCTCCTCGTCTCCGTCATCCCTGGGTATCGGGGACACGGGTCCGTCCCCCAGGCCGAGTTCCTGGAGCAGTTGGGGCAGCTCATTGCCGGTTACGTGTCTGGGTGGCTCGTGTTCATCCTGAAGGCCGAGGTTCCGGAGCCGTCGGGCAGCGCATCGCCCAGACTGCCGTCGCGGATCCGTAGCGGAGTGGTGTCGTCCTCTCCTAGCCCGTTGTTTTTAAAGCCTTGGTGTTCGAACTAATCAAGTTGGCGCGTGATTTGAATCTGCTTTATATCTGGGAAATTATTAGGGAATTTAATCTGGGTTTGCTTCACTGATCGACAGGGATCGTAATCGAAAAGAAAAGAAGGACAGTGAATTAGCAGTTTTGAATATCTTTTACGTGGTATACTCCCATTTTCTTTCCTTTCTCGTTCGATAATTCGTAATAAACAGGACTTAGCTTTTTCGTTACTGTTGCTGTCACAAACACCTGCGCTAATTTATGGCTGAATTGTTTAGACGCGTTGCTTTCAGAGAAATTGCGAACGTAAACCTGATCTCCGACGTTGAATTGTATGTTTCTACTCCTCAAATTGTATACCCTCGCGTTGGTTGCATGAGCCTTTGCATCGTTGACCTTTGCTGCATACCTTGCCAACTGCAGAGCATCGGGGTAATTAACTCTAGAATCATCTGATAGCAAGTTAAGTTTCCTGAGCAATTCGTAATCCTTGCCATTCAAAATCGTTTCAATGGACAGAGGAAATGGAATTTTGTACAATGATCCACGATTATTAATAATCCGATATTCCCTGCCTTTGAACGAGGGTATGGACCTAACAGATCCATGTAGAGTCGTTGAAACGGTCTCTCTGATTGCATTGGCTTTCCCAATGGTGATCGTAATACTATATTGGGACTTTTGGTCTGTTTACAAATGACACAATTATTCACATACTCTCGGATTTGAACCAACATCTTGGGCCAGAACAGGTATCTCTTAAGTTTTTCAACGGTTTTACCCATCCCGCCATGTGATGTGCTAGGAGAATCATGGGCTTGTTTGATAACACTACTGACTAGACCAGAGGGTACCCATAATTTCCACGACTGGTGGTCAGATTCAGAATCTCCAATCGAAGCTTCGGTGCGTTTGTATACATAGCCATCTGTTATTTTTAAATCTGGAAGTTTCTCTTGGTTCTGCTGAATGCGTTCAATTAAATCCAGATATTCCAACGAAGTGAAATGCTCGGACTCTAAATCGATGATCGGCCCTAGATCTATAAACTCATCTACTGACGATTCATTTTGCCTTGACAGAGTGTCAGCAATAACATTTTGTGAACCCTTCCGGTGTTCAATGCGAAAATCAAAACCCTGTAACTGTATAGCCCATTGCGCGAGCCTTCCAGACAAATCCTTTTGTCGCATCAACCACTCCAATGCTGCATGGTCGGTTATTACTAAGAATTCCTGGCCTTCTATGTAAGCTCGAAATTTCTTAATTCCCTTAATAACTGCTAGACATTCTAGTTCTGTAACGGAATAATTCCGTTGAGCTTTGGATAACTTAACCGACATGTATCCAATTGGCATTTCGAAGCCTTCTTCATTCTCTTGAGCTAGGACGCACCCGAGACCAAAAGAACTAGCATCACACAATAAGATGAATTTCTTAGAAAAATCAGGAGTTCTGAGGATTGGAGCTGATGTTAATCTTCGTTTCAATTCTTCAAAAGCATTGGTTGCGGTTTCATTCCATATTAAGGAAGTATTCTGTTTCTTAAGCATCTCGGTCAATGGATAGCTCACGGAGGCATAATTCTCGACGAAACGTCGATACCATCCGGATAAACCGAGAAACCGTCGTAACTGCTTTACCGTTGTTGGAATTGGGAAGTCGTTGATTGCCTGAATCTTAAATGAATCAGTCTTGATCTGACCATCCGAAATAATGAATCCGAGATATTTAATCTCTCTCATGCAGAATTTAGATTTTCGAACTTTGATGGTGATATTCGCTTTTCTTAAGCATAGTGCGATTTCTTGCAAAAGAATCAAGTGCGAATCAAAGTCATCCGATAGAACAAGCAAGTCATCGAGATATACAAAAACTCGATTCCGTAAATGTGGGGGTATGACATGGTCCATTAAGCGGCATAAGGTCTGAGGTGCATTTGTCAGACCAAATGGCATGACCTTATATTGGTACAGTGGACGATTCGGAACGGTAAACGCAGTATACGGTCGTGATGGCTCGTCCAATGGTATTTGCCAGAAAGCATGTTTCATATCAAGACCAGTTATATACCGCGCTGGAGGTAAGCGGCTTAAGATCCCGTCAATATGTGGTAAGGGGTAAGCATCCTTCCTCGTGTATTTATTGATCTCGCGAGAGTCTAAACACAACCGAACCTTATCACCTTTTTGAACAAGAACACAATTACTACTCCAAGGACTGCAAGAAGGTTCTATGATATCGAGAGCTAACATGGTATCTACCTCAGCAAACATAAGTTTTTCTCGCGCAGGGGAGATTGGCCAGTGTCTTTGTTTAATCGCCTTAGCATCACCTACGTCGATCGAGTGCGAAATAATTCTGGTTCTGCCCACTCCGTCTCGTTCGTACGAAGGAAAAATTTCGACGACACCTTGCAGTCTCTCCTGCTCTTTACTAGAAAGTTTGTGTAACTTGGGTGAGCTTTCCTCATCCTCCGTGGGACCTATATCTAACTCAGACACCCTTTCGCTCATGAGTCGATCAGCAAGTTTAAATTTCCTAAAAAAGTCAATTCCTAAGTAAACCTCTTGGGTTAAGTTTGGTATGATGAAAAAATCTATACTTTCCGTGAGACTACGATATGTAATAGTCGCTGTGAAAATGCCCTCAACCGAGCATTTGGTTCCGCTGGCTGTTTTAACCCTTCCCGAACACTTACGTGATTTCGGATGGTTAAGGAGAGCACGGGCGGCATTGTTGCCAACGCAACTAACCGACGCTCCAGAATCTAACAAGGCGTTGTAAACCTTGTCTTCAATCGTGATGGGTGTGTACAGACGGTTATCTCCCGTACTGAATATGGAAGCAATTAAGCATTGTCGAGTGCTAACAACTGTTTTCCAAAATTTGCGTAATCGAAGGGTAGATCTTTTAGATTTTGTCGTAGTTGATATGGTACAAAGATCGCCAAATATCCTATTTCTAGCTTTCTTGTAATTTGACAGTCTTACATGTAAGGGTAAATATCTAGTTGGTCGTTTATCCGATAAAAATCCTGAGTCCATAGCGGTTTTAGCTAAACCCTCATCTATAGTCTGACTGATGCTTTCGCTATGTTTTGGTACGGATGTGCCTACAGGGGGTTCGTTGACACATCCCGCAGCCGGTTTTCCGAAGGATGGCACTTAGAGCAACGTGGCTTGTAAACATTCTTGGTTCCACAACCGTAACAAAATATGCTTCTAGGTTCCACACAATCATCCCATCTATGCCCTATCTTATCACAATTCCAGCAGGACATCTTATTACGCATGATCGCTGATATTATTGGTTCAGGCTCCTCAAGGTGTTCGAATCTCCTACCTCTGCAAGGTCCGCGTTATTTAATTCCGTCGCCAAATCAACATTTCCCGAACTAACAATTCTGTAGTGCATAGTCCGCGACAGGTTGGACAACTCGGTGAACTCTTAAGCCAATCGGTCAAACAGGAATGGTGAAATTGATGTTGACACGGCGGCGTGGCAAACAATTGATCTTTCTCAAGTTTATCGTGGCAAATGCGACAATAGCCATGCTGATTTAATGCAGTTTCAAAGCTATTATCTTTACTGGCCATATTTCCTCTTAATTTTATTTTATTTTTATTTTATTTTTTCCAATCAGCAAAATATTTTCTGTCTTTTCCACAAATGCCAATTCTACATCGATGTGTAACTCCTCTCTTCTGCCTCTATGATTATTGAATTAAATGGATATTAAAGGTTCCTATTAGACTATGTTTGATACTCGTCGGGAACTCAAAGTTTCTCTAAGACCCGCCATTCCAAGTACCGAACAAGTCATGTTCCTAGAAAGTTGAAAGTGGTCGTGCGTCTGGTTGGGTCGATCAATACAAAATCCTGAATTGCAATCGCAAATTCCACAGCTCAGATACACGGCACTAACATCTTTATTCTACTAAAATATTTTCTTCAGACATCTATACAGTTCACGCCGTCATTTCTTGGTAGACCAATCCCTACTCAGTCGAATTGAAATCTCCATTCCAAAAGCTGACTACACGTCTACACGATATACCGAATTTTCTAATTAACAGGCTAATGGATGTATTAACAGAGCTTAACCGTGAAGCACGAAGGTTACTCCAACCGTTCGGAATTATCCTCATTATACGATTATACGATTATTTCCATCGTATCTTTTCTACACTTTTCCGATTATAACACGTCGTTTCGTCTTCGGCCCCACGTTGGGCGCCATTTTATAATGTTACGGCTACGGGCTGGTTAAATCTTTTTGGCAATGCAGCCTCAGCAGGAAAGGGAATCGGGGTTAGTGCACTATACTGCGCTCTGGGCTCAGCTCGCCGGATGGGGTCGGGGTCTTTCCTATCCCTATACTTCCTTGTTCTCGCCATATTATAAAAATTTAAGTGCACTGACCCAGAATCTACTTTGATCAAAACAAAAAAAAACAAATGTAATCAATCCCCGGTCGGCTTAAGCGGCATAGACGAGCTTTAACGGGACCCTTCCATGGAATTCGGTCTCGAGAGACGAAAAAGAACATTCGAGCAATTAAAGCTACATATTCGAAGAAGCTGTTTTTAAAGCCTTGGTGTTCGAACTAATCAAGTTGGCGCGTGATTTGAATCTGCTTTATATCTGGGAAATTATTAGGGAATTTAATCTGGGTTTGCTTCACTGGCCACTACACCCTTGCCTGCAGCAGGTTTGTCAATGTCGTTGTAATTGCTGCCAACTTTTCTTCCAGTTCTTTAATTTTTCTGGCATATCTTTCTAGGTTATGGGCACAGCTCCCATCGCACTGGTCGCCTGGCTGCTGCTGTAGCTGGTGTTGGCGTGGCTCCAGAGCACGATTTGGGATCGGCTGCATCGGCAGGACCCGTTGGTGTTGGCGCCCCTCGGCCAGTGGCTGGGGATGTTGGTCGCGATGCTGTAGCTGTTGCCGATGCTGCCGACCCGGTTGGTGTTGGCGTTGCTGCTGCGGCTGTGGGTGGAGTGGCTGTGTGGGTGGCTGCTGCTGCTGCAACTGTCGCTGTAGTGGCTGCTGCTGCTGCAACTGTCGCTGTAGTGGCTGCTGGTGACGTTGTGATGGCTGCTGGAGACGATGTGCTGGCTGTTGCTGCTGGAGTGGCTGCTGCATTGGCTGTGGCTGTTGCCGTATTGGCTGAGGCTGCTGCTGCTGCTGCTGCTGCTGCCGTTGACGCTCCTCCTCCCTGACGACCCTGTGGGCCAGGAGCCGCTGCCTGGCTGCCTTGTAGGCGCTGCAGCCCTTGTAGGCGCTGATGTGGGCGCCCTGGCAGTTGGCGCATTTGGGATTGTCGGCCCTTGGCTTGCTGCACTCCGTCGTCAGGTGTCCACCCGCGCATTTCATGCAGACAGCAGCGCGTCTACAATATGCGCGGGTGTGGCCAAACATCTGACATCGATGGCATTGGGCGGGGTCACGGGAGACTCCAAGTCTCTCAACCGTGACGGACCTCTCGGTTTGGGGGCAATCTCAGCCTCGAAGAGATTGAATTGACGGCTGCGATCGAATCGATCGTTGATTGCCCTTACAAACCGAACCGTGAACCCCTCGTTCAGCATAATGCTGCGAATCCAATCCGGCGGCATGGAGTGGGAGAGTCCTCGGATGAGGATCCTCAAGCCACGTTCCTGGCTGGGCTGATGCCCGAATTCGCCGTGCCGGATGTCATTGTCGGTGGTAGTGGCAGGGGTGTTTGTGTTGGTGATGGCGGTGGTGGTGTTGGTGTTTGTATTGGCGGGTGTATTTGTATTTGTAATTGCGTTGGCGTCATTATTTGTATTGATATTGTCAGTATTGTCTATGTGAAAGGCTGGTGATTGTCTATGTATTGGCTGTTGTCGATGTTGGTGATGGCTGTGGGTCTGGCTATTTGCATTTATAGTAGGGGCAGAGGCTGGGGCAGGGGCAGGGGCATGTGTTGGCTGTGTAGATTGCGTCAGAGAGGCAGGAGCGGCAACTGTGTTGGTTTTGGCGGTTTTTGTTGTCCGTTTCTGCTGCGTTTGCTGTTGCTGCCGCAGCTCGTGTTGCCTCAGCTGCTCCTGGACAATGGCCTCCAGCTCCTCCATGGTTTGCCTCTTCTTCTTTGGCCTTTTGATTGGCGGTCGCTGCTGGTGATGGTGGTGATGGCGGCCCCGTCTTCTGGCCTGCTTCCTCTCACCCTCATCCTCATCGTCACTCCCACTGTCGATGAGGGCGCGGCGTCGTTTTGGTGTTGGTGGGATTGGCTGTGATTGTGGTTGTTATTGTGGTTGTGTAGTTGCTGCTGTTTGTCGTAGTATTGGTGCTGACTGGGCTATGGCTCGGATCGACCCGCTGCTCGAACTCGAACCAAGTTCGACTCGCAACGTGTTCGATCCGTTCGTGTGTGTGTGTGTGGCTGCCCGTTGGCCGTTTTGGCGCTCTGCTCCTGCGCGTCGGTTTTCCGGCTCTCCTCCGTCTTCTCCCTCTCCCGTTACTCTCGAACGGTTTTGTATGTCCGAGAGCGTGAGACGCGCGAAAAGCGGCAGCGAGAGCGGCGTCCTATCGGCCTTTCCCTTTGCGTTTGGCGGGTTTTTTGGATTTGGCGGGGTTACGGGATTTGCAGTTTGTATTGGCGCTGCTGTTGCTGCTGATTTGAAGGGGCTCGAGGGGGGAGTGGCTGTGGCCGTGCATATATCGGCCATGGCAATGGCTGGGTACTCACTGGAATTGGCATTGGCTCGCTGCTCCTGTTGGCTGCAGCCGCCGTCGCTGTGGCGTCGGCGCTCTGCATTGGCTGGGGCGTTGGTGTTGGCGCCTGCGCCGAGGGCTCTGCTGCTGCTGCTATTGGCGGTGTTGGTGTTGGTGTTGTTGGCTGCTGCTGCTGCTGCTAGCGCGCCTCTGCGGGCCGCTCTGCCGCCGTCGCTGTGTCGTCTGGTTGACCCTCGTCTGGCCATTCCTCTGGTCATGGCTGGCTGTTGGTTTGTGTGTTGGCGATCTGTTGCCTGTTTGTTGTTTTTAATTGAAAAGTCTCTTGTGTGTGTGTGTTTGTGTTTAATGTATTTATTGGCACTTTTATTCTCTGTTTTCTCGTCTATCACAGTTATCTCTTTTTGGTTTGTGATGTGGACGGGAACAAAAGCTTGTCATAGATAGTGTTCGGAGCAGAACCCAGCCGATTAGCTGCTTGCCAAATAGCACCTAATTCTTGGCCCTCAGCCGCTTATTTTGTTTGTTACTTATGTCTATGTCACTCATTTGTTTGTTAAAGCTTTGCGCTTGCTTGCCCTGCTAAACGCTCTCTGCCAGCTCGCTCTTCGCTATCTCCGCTTTGCGTCTGCCTACCGACGTCGGCCGAGCGAAGCTGGGCTTAGCGATCGGAGCGGCAATGTAAAGGGCAGGCAAGCCACACTTGCAATTTGGATGTCACGCATTAAAGAACATATCGTTATTTAATTATTTAATTCGAAATAATTAGTCGGCCGATTGGGGATAAAAAACATTATCTCCACATAAATTTTGGTGACCCCGACGTGATCTCTGAGTTGCAGTGTCAATTAATAATCATTCGCGATCGACATTCGTTAGCCCTAGCAAATTTTCGGCGGTTAAGCACAATTCGGTGCTAAAACACACTTACATACACCTACATACACGCATTGCCGGCTATTAATTTCTCTGTCGCGACAATTCGGTCAGTGCAGTGCGGTAGGCAGTGCAGCGAACTCACTAATACACACAAGCGGAGTACAAAGCGGAATCGGACAGCTCGCACAGCTAAAGGCATTAGCTGTAATCCCTTTGCTTTCGGTTCCCACGTTTATACGTATACAGGGTGTCTTTTTCGGTCGTGCTGAGTGACTCTTTTAAAACCTCAACATGGCAGCACCTGAGCCTACCAATGTCGCGAACGCAGCAATGCCGAGTGATGTAGATTTCTACAAGCACAAGGCCGAGTCCATCGCGCGCCAACTAAAGGCCATGGATCGCTTTCTCACCAAGGAAGAGCTTGCCGAGTTAGATGAGGCAGAACTTCAAGCTCGCTTAGAGCAGATCGAGCGAATGAATGCGGATTTCGATGCCGCTCAAACGAGCCTTGAAAGTCTGGATTTCCTGCAGTTAGCCCATGTTGCCCGGCTGGACTTTTCGAATGTTTATGTCAAGGTTAGGTCCAGGCTGTCGCGGGAGTTGATGGCTGCTCGCACGGTAAATGTTGCCAATTCAACGGCTCGGCATACTCTCGAGGGAAATTCGTCGTTGTTCGCCTATAATAGTATAGGCCGTTCTCGAATGCCCGAGTTGCAGCCTCCGCGATTCGGGGGGAACTACATGGATTGGCCAGAATTCCACTCGATGTTCTTGACATTGGTGCACAAAGACCATCGTATACCAATCATCGAAAAATTCCAATATCTTCATGGATGTCTAGATGGTGCTGCGCTGGATACGATTCGTTCCTTGGAACTTTCTGAGGAGAATTACGACAAGGCGTTGAATTTGCTAATGTTGCGATTCGATAATAAACTGTTACATTTTCAGGCACACGTCAAGGCTATTTTCGGGCTGCAAGGGGTGGAGAAGGGCTCAGCTATCGGCTTGCGCGCGCTCAGCGACAAAATCAATTCGCACTTGCGTGCACTTCAGACCTTGGCGACCCCGCAGGAGATTTCGGATGGGTTGCTGATCTTCATCATAGGCACGAAACTGGACCACAAAACAAAGGAGAAATGGGAAGAGAACTTGCCGACGTCAGGATTGCCTCGGTGGTCAAGCATGGCCTCATTTTTGGAAGCGAGATGTCGGATGCTGGAGAATCTGGGATCAGCCATGGCAACAAGTCCTAGTCAACAGGTGGGAGAAGACAAACCTGTCACCCTTATCACCTCCAGTAACGACCATCCTAACCCCATATGTAACCATTGCAATTCCTCCGAGCATTACATATCTAGATGTCAGGCATTCCTGAATCTCTCTGCGTTTGAACGATACAAAGAAGCAAAGAAGAGCCGCTTGTGTTTGAACTGCCCCAACAAAGGCCATGAATTGCAGAGGTGCAGGTCAGGACTTTGCAGTCATTGCCAGGCCAAACATCACACGCTACTCCACATTCCATCGGGAACTGGTGCTTCATCGTCCTCTTCACCGGCCGAGAAATCGATCCAGCAAGAGGCCGCGACTGTGCTTCTAGCAAGCGGGTGTTCTAGCACTCCCCCCTCGATCCAGAAATCTCAGCCTAGCCAGAACGTGTTGCTACCTACTGCCCTCGTCCATGTAACAGATCGTTATGGAGCACTTATCCCATGTCGTGCCATTTTGGATTCTGCATCACAGGCAAACTTTGTAACATCTAGACTTGCTGATCAGTTGCAGTTGGATCATCGCTCGTCTTATGTTCACATCTCTGGAATCGGAGATTCCATTCTACCTTCGAGCAAGTCTGTACATAAGTTGTACAATCCCAGGACGCAAGCTATCGAGCTTCCTTCGCTGCAATTGTCACCAACTCAATTACGGAAATGCAGCCTAACTTCGGCGTAGACGCAAAGGATTGGCCAATGCCGAATAATCTAAAACTAGCTGATCCTAATTTCTCCAAGCCCCAACGTATCGATCTGTTGATAGGTTCTGGTTTGTTCTTCGATTTAATGTGCGTCGGACAGATTCGACTATCAGCCCAATTGCCAACATTGCAGGAGACAAAACTTGGTTGGATAGTATCAGGAAGCATTGATAGCTCGGAGAATAAGCGTGCAGCTTTAACCGCTTTTTAAAATTCCTCGTGCATCTCTATTGACGATTTTCGACCCACAACGCTGGAGTACCAAAACTTAGAGCAGCAATGCAGGAAGCAGCTGCTCGAGTGCCAGATGCAAGTGGAAAAACTGCGATCGGAGAATCAGGAACTGCAGCGCGAACTTTTCCATATATTAAAAACCTACATATCCACGCCAAATGAAATTCAACTTTCAACAGTTTCTACATTGCCAAATTTCCTGCCATTCTATGCAATTACAGAGGTTCCCGATGATCAAGACGTAATCACGACAAGCCGCCTTCGTAAAGAAGCGCCGATTGCTGCGTTCGACGATCATCCCAGCGTAGCCGCCAGCTGCGCCCAAGCAAGCATCTTCAAGAGGGCCGTTGGAAAAATAGCGGTTCTGCCCCTTCAGGATGGATCTGTTGAAAGCCTTTGCCTTCCAACGGTGGGTGAATGTTCGGAGCAGAACCCAGCCGATTAGCTGCTTGCCAAATAGCACCTAATTCTTGGCCCTCAGCCGCTTATTTTGTTTGTTACTTATGTCTATGTCACTCATTTGTTTGTTAAAGCTTTGCGCTTGCTTGCCCTGCCTAAACGCTCTCTGCCAGCTCGCTCTTCGCTGTCTCCGCTTTGCGTCTGCCTACCGACGTCGGCCGAGCGAAGCTGGGCTTAGCGATCGGAGCGGCAATGTAAAGGGCAGGCAAGCCACACTTGCAATTTGGATGTCACGCATTAAAGAACATATCGTAATTTTATTTCTGCGCCGAGTTTTATTTAATTCGAAATAATTAGTCGGCCGATTGGGGATAAAAAACATTATCTCCACAGATAGTAATGGGTGTGGTGGAGGAAGGGCGGCACGGCACGGCACGGCACACAACAGACACCACAAAAAGAACAGGGCAACACAGAAAAAGAAATGGCGACACGGCACAGAACAATCAAAAGCAACACGACACGAAACGGTTATGGCACGTCCGACGATCGCGACCTCTCGAGCGGGTGGACGAGATGAGAGTGGCGGACGAGGTTCATGGTGGAACTCTCACATGTCCGCCAACTCTCACACTCTCCCCCTCAACTCGAAAGACCCGATCGCCGATCGTCACTTACCTGTGCTCTCACCCTCGGTTCCACTTTCACTCACCCCAAAATTGAGTGAGATGAAAGTGTTCCGAGGGCAGCAGCACCGACAAGTAGGCAATGAAAGTTTAATGGCTGTTTGCATTAGTGGCTGTCTGTGTTGTTGTTGGGCAATGGCCCGTGTCTAATGTTTCTCTGTGCTGTGTGAATTGGCTGCTATGTTGTCAAGGATGGGATGGGATGTGAAGGGGAAAGTTTGCCTGCTCCCGTATAACCGCCCGGATACTTTAAACTTCCGGATCTTACGATCTGGGCGCGAGACGCTCCGAAGAGTCGACCGCATAGCATCATGTGGGCGATTGTATTGGCATTGTTGGGGCATTTGGCTGAGTGGCGAAGGTTGGCAGTGTGGATTTTGATCCTGCTCAACT
Source organism: Drosophila miranda (assembly GCF_003369915.1). Taxonomy (NCBI): domain Eukaryota; kingdom Metazoa; phylum Arthropoda; class Insecta; order Diptera; family Drosophilidae; genus Drosophila; species Drosophila miranda. The sequence goes on along the minus strand of NW_022881625.1, from coordinate 10,592,949 downwards.
GCTATGGGTATGTATTGAAAAAGGGGAATGGCTGGGCGTAATTGCCGAAGTTGGCGACCGATAACACACTAGCATTGAGAAATGCAATTTGAATTGGCTTTTTGGTGTGTTATCGGCGCGGTATTTTCCTAATTGGCGTGTTATTTTTTGGGTCATTAATGGCCTTGCCACTTGTCAGGTATTTGGGAATGGTAGATAGTTGGGAAAGAAGAAGAAGAGGGAAAGGTAAATATGCTAAAATAAATAACTAAAATTAATTAAATTACATTACAGCTAAGGACAATCTATCTACAATTACTACAAAAACTACAGAGATATATACAAGGTAAAACAAACAATAATTACAATGCATTTACACAACAATAAACATACTTAAACATCCTTTATTTTTAACAGGAGGACAACTACAACGAAGCACCGGCCGGCATGGCAAACGCAATGCAGAACATTGCGCCGCATACCGGCCGGCTCCGTTGTCCCCCTGTGCAGGATTAGTGGCACCACCTGGGGTCTTTAGTGGCGATGGCTGGACTTGGAGATGGCGTGCATCGTGGGCATTGATGGTGTTGTCGCATCTGTCGTTTGTTGGTGTTGGCTGCTGCACTCGAGTGGCACTGGTCCGGCCACCCAACTGCATTGTCGTTGTGTGTTGGAGTTGGCGTCGATGCGTGATGGCAATGGTCCGAGTTATTGGCCGCATCCAAGTGGCGAACTGGTCCGGCCACCAGGATACGTTGTCGATTGTGTTTTTGTTGGCCGCATCCGAGTGGCTGCTGGTCCGGCCACCAGGATGCGTTGTCAGGTGTATTGGCCTGGCCTCCTCGGCCACGTTCGTCGTCGGTTTTAATTGCGATTTCTGAGTGGCTGCTGGTCTGGCCACCCAGATGAGGAGGTGTTCGTTTTGGCGTGTGATTAAATTTGTGTTTATTTGCAGGTGCTGTCGGCGTTTGGATGTTGTTACTGGCGACCCTTGTCTGATTTGTGTTGGCGTGAGAGGCGTTTGCAGGTGAGTATTTGTGTTTGTTGGCAGCCTCTCTCCTGTTTCTCCTTCTATTGCAGGATTTGCTGGCGTCCGGCGGCTCAACACCAGGCCTCACATAATTGGCATGAGAGACGGGTGTGACCCGGTGGAGCGGCAACAGACGCCAGCACCTGCGTCGTCGTTGGAAATGGCAGCTGTTGGTTCGGAGTGGCGTGACGTCATTGTGATGGTCGGTGGCAGCGTCATCAGAAAGGGGCCTCATATTCCTCCCATTTGGCAGGAAATTGTCAATGTTGGTGGCGAGGCAGCTTCTTGATTGGCAGCTCTGTCTGGTGATTGGCAGGTAAGTGTGGATTTTGTGTGTTTTGGCCGTTTTTCGCGATGTCGTGTATTGACTGTTTTTATTGTGTTTTAGTGGCTGGACCATTGTGCCTCAAGAGAGTTGCAGGAGTGGCGAGGCAGCTGCTGGAGGGGCAGCTCTGTCGGTTTAATAGCAGGTGAGTATGTTTGTTGGTCATTTGCAGATTTTTGTTAATTGTGTTTAATTTTTGTCTATTTTCAGGTTTTATTGGCATTAAACTTCTGCAATTTGGCGCAATCAGTAGACGCCGTATAATCCGTCGCTTTCGAAGTCGCCACTGGATTGTCCATTTAGGAACCTACGTAGGTCATCGTAAGGCTCTTCATCGGTCCATTGGCTGTCGTCGTCCATGTCCATATCCGGCTCACTGTCCGATATGGCTACTGCTGCTGCTGTATTGGCTGCTGGTTGTGGTGGCGGCGGGTGTGTAGGTGGTGTTGTCTGTAGTGGCGGCATGGCTGCCAAGCCCACGCCTCTAGCCTCTGGTGTTGGCGCCCCCTGGTCAATGGCTGGGGATGTTGGTCTCCATCCCGATGCTGCTGCCGATGCTGCCGATCCGGTTGGTGTTGGCGTTGCTGCTGCGGATTTAGGAGTGGCTGTGGATGTGGCTGCTGCTGGCTACGTTGTATTGGCTGTTGTCGCTGTTGGATTGGCTGTGGCTGCTGATTGCGACGCTCCTCCTCCCTGGCGACCCTGTGGGCCACGAGCCGCTGCCTGGCTGCCTTGTAGGCGCTGCGGCCCGTGTAGGAGCTGATGTGCTGGCCCTGGCAGTTGGCGCATTTGGGAGCGACGTTCCTCGGCTTGCTGCACTCCGTCGTCAGATGTCCACCCGCGCATTTCATGCAGACAGCAGCGCGTCTACAATATGCGCGGGTGTGGCCAAACATCTGACATCGATGGCATTGGGCGGGGTCACGGGAGACTCCAAGTCTCTCAACCGTGACGGGCCTCCCACCCAGGCAACGCAGCTTTAACACATCAAATTGGCCACGGTCCGGTTTGGGGGCGATCTCAGCCTCGAAGAGGTTGTATTGGCGGCTGCGATCGAATCGATCGGGGATCACCCTCACAAACCGAACCGTAAACCCCTCGTTCAGCATACTGCTGCGAATCCAATCCGGCGGCGTGGAGTGGGAGAGTCTTCGGATGAGGATCCTCAACCCGCGATCCTGGCTGGGCTGATGCCCGAATTCGCCGTGCCGGATGTCATCGTCGGTGGTAGTGGCAGGGGTGTTTGTGATGGTGATGGCGGTGGTGGTGTTGGTGTTTGTATTGGCGGGTGTATTTGTATTTGTAATTGCGTTGGCGTCATTATTTGTATTGATATTGTCAGTATTGTCTATGTGAATGGCTGGTGATTGTCTATGTATTGGCTGTTGTCGATGTTGGTGATGGCTGTGGGTCTGGCTATTTGCATTTATAGTAGTGGCAGAGGCTGGGGCAGGGGCAGGGGCATGTGTTGGCTGTGTAGATTGCGTCAGAGAGGCAGGAGCGGCAACTGTGTTGGTGTTGGCGGTTTTTGTTGTCCGTTTCTGCTGCGTTTGCTGTTGCTGCCGCAGCTCGTGTTGCCTCAGCTGCTCCTGGACAATGGCCTCCAGCTCCTCCATGGTTTGCCTCTTCTTCTTTGGCCTTTTGATTGGCGGTCGCTGCTGGTGATGGTGGTGATGGCGGCCCCGTCTTCTGGCCTGCTTCCTCTCACCCTCATCCTCATCGTCACTCCCACTGTCGATGAGGGCGCGGCGTCGTTTTGGTGTTGGTGGGATTGGCTGTGATTGTGGTTGTTATTGTGGTTGTGTAGTTGCTGCTGTTTGTCTTAGTATTGGTGCTGACTGGGCTATGGCTCGGATCGACCCGCTGCTCGAACTCGAACCAAGTTCGACTCGCAACGTGTTCGATCCGTTCGTGTGTGTGTGTGTGTGGCTGCCCGTTGGCCGTTTTGGCGCTCTGCTCCTGCGCGTCGGTTTGCCGGCTCTCCTCCGTCTTCTCCCTCTCCCGTTACTCTTGAACGGTTTTGTATGTCCGAGAGCGTGAGACGCGGGAAAAGCGGCAGCGAGAGCGGCGTCCTATCGGCCTTTCCCTTTGCGTTTGGCGGGTTTTTTGGATTTGGCGGGGTTACGGGATTTGCAGTTTGTATTGGCGCTGCTGTTGCTGCTGATTTGATGGGGCTCGAGGGGGGAGGGGCTGTGGCCGTGCATAAATCGGCCATGGCAATGGCTGGGTACTCACTCGATGGATGGCTGTGGCGTCGGCGCTCTGCACTGGCTGGGGCGTTGGTGTTGGCGTCTGCGCCGAGGGCTCTGCTGCAACTGCTGCTATTGGCGGTGTTGGTGTTGGTGTTGTTGGCTGCTGCTGCTGCTGCTAGGGCGCCTCTGCGGGCCGCTCTGCCGCCGTCGCTGTGTCGTCTGGTTGACCCTCGTCTGGCCATTCCTCTGGTCATGGCTGGCTGTTGGTTTGTGTGTTGGCGATCTGTTGCCTGTTTGTTGTTTTTAATTGAAAAGTCTCTTGTGTGTGTGTGTTTGTGTTTAATGTATTTATTGGCACTTTTATTCTCTGTTTTCTCGTCTATCACAGTTATCTCTTTTTGGTTTGTGATGTGGACGGGAACAAAAGCTTGTCATAGATAGTGTTCGGAGCAGAACCCAGCCGATTAGCTGCTTGCCAAATAGCACCTAATTCTTGGCCCTCAGCCGCTTATTTTGTTTGTTACTTATGTCTATGTCACTCATTTGTTTGTTAAAGCTTTGCGCTTGCTTGCCCTGCTAAACGCTCTCTGCCAGCTCGCTCTTCGCTATCTCCGCTTTGCTCCTGCCTCCCGACGTCGGCCGAGCGAAGCTGGGCTTAGCGATCGGAGCGGCAATGTAAAGGGCAGGCAAGCCACACTTGCAATTTGGATGTCACGCATTAAAGAACATATCGTAATTTTATTTCTGCGCCGAGTTTTATTTAATTCGAAATAATTAGTCGGCCGATTGGGGATAAAAAACATTATCTCCACATAAAATTTGGTGACCCCGACGTGATCTCTGAGTTGCAGTGTCAATTAATAATCATTCGCGATCGACATTCGTTAGCCCTAGCAAATTTTCAACGGTTAAGCACAATTCGGTGCTAAAACACACTTACATACACCTACATACACGCATTGCCGGCTATTAATTTCTCTGTCGCGACAATTCGGTCAGTGCAGTGCGGTAGGCAGTGCAGCGAACTCACTAATACACACAAGCGGAGTACAAAGCGGAATCGGACAGCTCGCACAGCTAAAGGCATTAGCTGTAATCCCTTTGCTTTCGGTTCCCACGTTTATACGTATACAGGGTGTCTTTTTCGGTCGTGCTGAGTGACTCTTTTAAAACCTCAACATGGCAGCACCTGAGCCTACCAATGTCGCGAACGCAGCAATGCCGAGTGATGTAGATTTCTACAAGCACAAGGCCGAGTCCATCGCGCGCCAACTAAAGGCCATGGATCGCTTTCTCACCAAGGAAGAGCTTGCCGAGTTAGATGAGGCAGAACTTCAAGCTCGCTTAGAGCAGATCGAGCGAATGAATGCGGATTTCGATGCCGCTCAAACGAGCCTTGAAAGGCTGGATTTCCTGCAGTTAGCCCATGATGCCCGGCTGGACTTTTCGAATGTTTATGTCAAGGTTAGGTCCAGGCTGTCGCGGGAGTTGATGGCTGCTCGCACGGTAAATGTTGCCAATTCAACGGCTCGGCATACTCTCGAGGGGAATTCGTCGTTGTTCGCCTATAATAGTATAGGCCGTTCTCGAATGCCCGAGTTGCAGCCTCCGCGATTCGGGGGGAACTACATGGATTGGCCAGAATTCCACTCGATGTTCTCGACAATGGTGCACAAAGACCATCGTATACCAATCATCGAAAAATTCCAATATCTTCGTGGATGTCTAGATGGTGCTGCGCTGGATACGATTCGTTCCTTGGAACTTTCTGAGGAGAATTACGACAAGGCGTTGAATTTGCTAATGTTGCGATTCGATAATAAACTGTTACATTTTCAGGCACACGTCAAGGCTATTTTCGGGCTGCAAGGGGTGGAGAAGGGCTCAGCTATCGGCTTGCGCGAGCTCAGCGACAAAATCAATTCGCACTTGCGTGCACTTCAGACCTTGGCGACCCCGCAGGAGATTTCGGATGGGTTGCTGATCTTCATCTTCATCATAGGCACGAAACTGGACCACAAAACAAAGGAGAAATGGGAAGAGAACTTGCCGACGTCAGGATTGCCTCGGTGGTCAAGCATGGCCTCATTTTTGGAAGCGAGATGTCGGATGCTGGAGAATCTGGGATCAGCCATGGCAACAAGTCCTAGTCAACAGGTGGGAGAAGACAAACCTGTCACCCTTATCACCTCCAGTAACGACCATCCTAACCCCATATGTAACCATTGCAATTCCTCCGAGCATTACATATCTAGATGTCAGGCATTCCTGAATCTCTCTGCGTTTGAACGATACAAAGAAGCAAAGAAGAGCCGCTTGTGTTTGAACTGCCCCAACAAAGGCCATGAATTGCAGAGGTGCAGGTCAGGACTTTGCAGGCATTGCCAGGCCAAACATCACACGCTACTCCACATTCCATCGGGAACTGGTGCTTCATCGTCCTCTTCACCGGCCGAGAAATCGATCCAGCAAGAGGCCGCGACTGTGCTTCTAGCAAGCGGGTGTTCTAGCCCTCCCCCTCGATCCAGAAATCTCAGCCTAGCCAGAACGTGTTGCTACCTACTGCCCTCGTCCATGTAACAGATCGTTATGGAGCACTTATCCCATGTCGTGCCATTTTGGATTCTGCATCACAGGCAAACTTTGTAACATCTAGACTTGCTGATCAGATGCAGTTGGATCATCGCTCGTCTTATGTTCACATCTCTGGAATCGGAGATTCCATTCTACCTTCGAGCAAGTCTGTACATATAGTTGTACAATCCCAGGACGCAAGCTATCGAGCTTCCTTCGCTGCAATTGTCACCAACTCAATTACGGAAATGCAGCCTAACTTCGGCGTAGACGCAAAGGATTGGCCAATGCCGAATAATCTAAAACTAGCTGATCCTAATTTCTCCAAGCCCCAACGTATCGATCTGTTGATAGGTTCTGGTTTGTTCTTCGATTTAATGTGCGTCGGACAGATTCGACTATCAGCCCAATTGCCAACATTGCAGGAGACAAAACTTGGTTGGATAGTATCAGGAAGCATTGATAGCTCGGAGAATAAGCGTGCAGCTTTAACCGCTTTTGAAAATTCCTCGTGCATCTCTATTGACGATTTTCGACCCACAACGCTGGAGTACCAAAACTTAGAGCAGCAATGCAGGAAGCAGCTCGAGTGCCAGGTGCAAGTGGAAAAACTGCGATCGGAGAATCAGGAACTGCAGCGCGAACTTTTCCATATATTAAAAACCTACATATCCACGCCAAATGAAATTCAACTTTCAACAGTTTCTACATTGCCAAATTTCCTGCCATTCTATGCAATTACAGAGGTTCCCGATGATCAAGACGTAATCACGACAAGCCGCCTTCGTAAAGAAGCGCCGATTGCTGCGTTCGACGATCATCCCAGCGTAGCCGCCAGCTGCGCCCAAGCAAGCATCTTCAAGAGGGCCGTTGGAAAAATAGCGGTTCTGCCCCTTCAGGATGGATCTGTTGAAAGCCTTTGCCTTCCAACGGTGGGTGAATGTTCGGAGCAGAACCCAGCCGATTAGCTGCTTGCCAAATAGCACCTAATTCTTGGCCCTCAGCCGCTTATTTTGTTTGTTACTTATGTCTATGTCACTCATTTGTTTGTTAAAGCTTTGCGCTTGCTTGCCCTGCCTAAACGCTCTCTGCCAGCTCGCTCTTCGCTATCTCCGCTTTGCGTCTGCTTACCGACGTCGGCCGAGCGAAGCTTGGCTTAGCGATCGGAGCGGCAATGTAAAGGGCAGGCAAGCCACACTTGCAATTTGGATGTCACGCATTAAAGAACATATCGTAATTTTATTTCTGCGCCGAGTTTTATTTAATTCGAAATAATTAGTCGGCCGATTGGGGATAAAAAACATTATCTCCACAGATAGTAATGGGTGTGGTGGAGGAAGGGCGGCACGGCACGGCACGGCACACAACAGACACCACAAAAAGAACAGGGCAACACAGAAAAAGAAATGGCGACACGGCACAGAACAATCAAAAGCAACACGACACGAAACGGTTATGGCACGTCCGACGATCGCGACCTCTCGAGCGGGTGGACGAGATGAGAGTGGCGGACGAGGTTCATGGTGGAACTCTCACATGTCCGCCAACTCTCACACTCTCCCCCTCAACTCGAAAGACCCGATCGCCGATCGTCACTTACCTGTGCTCTCACCCTAGGTTCCACTTTCACTCACCCCAAAATTGAGTGAGATGAAAGTGTTCCGAGGGCAGCAGCACCGACAAGTAGGCAATGGAAGTTTAATGGCTGTTTGCATTAGTGGCTGTCTGTGTTGTTGTTGGGCAATGGCCCGTGTCTAATGTTTCTCTGTGTTGTGTGAATTGGCTGCTATGTTGTCAAGGATGGGATGGGATGTGAAGGGGAAAGTTTGCCTGCTCCCGTATAACCGCCCGGATACTTTAAACTTCCGGATCTTACGATCTGGGCGCGAGACGCTCCGAAGAGTCGACCGCATAGCATCATGTGGGCGATTGTATTGGCATTGTTGGGGCATTTGGCTGAGTGGCGAAGGTTGGCAGTGTGGATTTTGATCCTGCTCAACTGCTATGGGTATGTATTGAAGTTTGAAATGGGTGGGGGTGAAAAGGGGAATGGCTGGGCGTAATTGACGAAGTTGGCGACCGATAACACACTAGCATTGAGAAATGCAATTTGAATTGGCTTTTTGGTGTGTTATCGGCGCGGTATTTTCCTAATTGGCGTGGTATTTTTTGGGTCATTAATGGCCTTGCCACTTGTCAGGTATTTGGGAATGGTAGATAGTTGGGAAAGAAGAAGAAGAGGGAAAGGTAAATATGCTAAAATAAATAACTAAAATTAATTAAATTACATTACAGCTAAGGACAATCTATCTACAATTACTACAAAAACTACAGAGATATATACAAGGTAAAGCAAACAATAATTACAATGCATTTACACAACAATAAACATACTTAAACATCATTTATTTTTAACAGGAGGACAACTACAACGAAGCACCGGCCGGCATGGCAAACGCAATGCAGAACATTGCGCCGCATACCGGCCGGCTCCGTTGTCCCCCTGTGCAGGATTAGTGGCACCACCTGGGGTCTTTAGTGGCGATGGCTGGACTTGGAGATGGCGTGCATCGTGTTGTTGGCGAGCGGCTCTGGTCCGGTCGCCCACGTTGCATCTGTCGTTTGTTGGTGTTGGCTGCTGGACTCGAGTGGCACTGGTCCGGACACCCAACTGCATTGTCGTTGTGTGTTGGAGTTGGCGTCGATGCGTGATGGCAATGGTCCGAGTTATTGGCCGCATCCAAGTGGCGAACTGGTCCGGCCACCAGGATACGTTGTCGATTGTGTTTTTGTTGGCCGCATCCGAGTGGCTGCTGGTCCGGCCACCAGGATGCGTTGTCAGGTGTATTGGCCTGGCCTCCTCGGCCACGTTCGTCGTCGGTTTTAATTGCCATTTCTGAGTGGCTGCTGGTCCGGCCACCCAGATGAGGAGGTGTTCGTTTTGGCGTGTGATTAAATTTGTGTTTATTTGCAGGTGCTGTCGGCGTTTGGATGTTGTTGCTGGCGACCCTTGTCTGATTTGTGTTGGCGTGAGAGGCGTTTGCAGGTGAGTATTTGTGTTTGTTGGCAGCCTCTCTCCTGTTTCTCCTTCTATTGCAGGATTTGCTGGCGTCCGGCGGCTCAACACCAGGCCTCACATAATTGGCATGAGAGACGGGTGTGACCCGGTGGAGCGGCAACAGACGCCAGCACCTGCGTCGTCGTTGGAAATGGCAGCTGTTGGTTCGGAGTGGCGTGACGTCATTGTGATGGTCGGTGGCAGCATCATCAGAAAGGGGCCTCATATTCCTCCCATTTGGCAGGAAATTGTCAATGTTGGTGGCGAGGCAGCTTCTTGATTGGCAGCTCTGTCTGGTGATTGGCAGGTAAGTGTGGATTTTCTGTGTTTTGGCCGTTTTTCGCGATGTCGTGTATTGACTGTTTTTATTGTGTTTTAGTGGCTGGGCCATTATGCCTCAAGAGAATTGCAGGAGTGGCGAGGCAGCTGCTGGAGGGGCAGCTCTGTCGGTTTAATAGCAGGTGAGTATGTTTGTTGGTCATTTGCAGATTTTTGTTAATTGTGTTTAATTTTTGTCTATTTTCAGGTTTTATTGGCATTAAACTTCTGCAATTTGGCGCAATCAGTAGACGCCGTATAATCCGTCGCTTTCGAAGTCGCCACTGGATTGTCCATTTAGGAACCTACGTAGGTCATCGTAAGGCTCTTCATCGGTCCATTGGCTGTCGTCGTCCATGTCCATATCCGGCTCACTGTCCGATATGGCTACTGCTGCTGCTGTATTGGCTGCTGGTTGTGGTGGCGGCGGTTGTGTAGGTGGTGTTGTCTGTAGTGGCGGCATGGCTGCCAAGCCCCCGCCTCTAGCCTCTGTCAGGTTTGCGATCAGCGTGGCCATTGCTGCCAACCTTTCCTCCAGCATTTTGAGTTTAATGGCGCTCTCTTTTAGAAGTTTGGCACAGCTGCCATCGCACTGAGCCGCTGACCGCTGCTGCTGCTGGTGTTGGCGTGGCGTCCGGGCATCATTCGCGATCGGTTGCATCGGCTGGACCCTCTGGTGTTGGCGCCCCCTGGTCAATGGCTGGGGATGTTGGTCTCCATACCGATGCTGCTGCCGATGCTGCCGATCCGGTTGGTGTTGGCTTTGCTGCTGCGGATTTAGGAGTGGCTGTGGATGTGGCTGCTGCCACGAGCCGCTGCCTGGCTGCCTTGTAGGCGCTGCGGCCCGTGTAGGCGCTGATGTGCTGGCCCTGGCAGTTGGCGCATTTGGGAGCGAGGTTCCTCGGCTTGCTGCACTCCGTCGTCAGATGTCCACCCGCGCATTTCATGCAGACAGCAGCGCGTCTACAATATGCGCGGGTGTGGCCAAACATCTGACATCGATGGCACTGGGCGGGGTCACGGGAGACTCCAAGTCTCTCAACCGTGACGGGCCTCCCACCTAGGCAACGCAGCTTTAACACATCAAATTGGCCACGGTCCGATTTGAGGGCGATCTCAGCCTCGAAGAGGTTGTATTGGCGGCTGCGATCGAATCGATCGGTGATCACCCTCACAAACCGAACCGTAAACCCCTCGTTCAGCATACTGCTGCGAATCCAATCCGGCGGCGTGGAGTGGGAGAGTCCTCGGATGAGGATCCTCAACCCACGATCCTGGCTGGGCTGATGCCCGAATTCGCCGTGCCGGATGTCATCGTCGGTGGTAGTGGCAGGGGTGTTTGTGATGGTGATGGCGGTGGTGGTGTTGGTGTTTGTATTGGCGGGTGTATTTGTAATTGCGTTGGCGTCATTATTTGTATTGATATTGTCAGTATTGTCTATGTGAATGGCTGGTGATTGTCTATGTATTGGCTGTTGTCGATGTTGGTGATGGCTGTGGGTCTGGCTATTTGCATTTATAGTAGTGGCAGAGGCTGGGGCAGGGGCAGGGGCAGGGGCATGTGTTGGCTGTGTAGATTGCGTCAGAGAGGCAGGAGCGGCAACTGTGTTGGTGTTGGCGGTTTTTGTTGTCCGTTTCTGCTGCGTTTGCTGTTGCTGCCGCAGCTCGTGTTGCCTCAGCTGCTCCTGGACAATGGCCTCCAGCTCCTCCATGGTTTGCCTCTTCTTTTTTGGCCTTTTGATTGGCGGTCGCTGCTGGTGATGGTGGTGATGGCGGCCCCGTCTTCTGGCCTGCTTCCTCTCACCCTCATTCTCATCGTCACTCCCACTGTCGATGAGGGCGCGGCGTCGTTTTGGTGTTGGTGGGATTGGCTGTGATTGTGGTTGTTATTGTGGTTGTGTAGTTGCTGCTGTTTGTCGTAGTATTGGTGCTGACTGGGCTATGGCTCGGATCGACCCGCTGCTCGAACTCGAACCAAGTTCGACTCGCAACGTGTTCGATCCGTTCGTGTGTGTGTGTGTGGCTGCCCGTTGGCCGTTTTGGCGCTCTGCTCCTGCGCGTCGGTTTGCCGGCTCTCCTCCGTCTTCTCCCTCTCCCGTTACTCTTGAACGGTTTTGTATGTCCGAGAGCGTGAGACGCGGGAAAAGCGGCAGCGAGAGCGGCGTCCTATCGGCCTTTCCCTTTGCGTTTGGCGGGTTTTTTGGATTTGGCGGGGTTACGGGATTTGCAGTTTGTATTGGCGCTGCTGTTGCTGCTGATTTGATGGGGCTCGAGGGGGGAGTGGCTGTGGCCGTGCATAAATCGGCCATGGCAATGGCTGGGTACTCACTCGATGGATGGCTGTGGCGCCGGCGCTCTGCACTGGCTGGGGCGTTGGTGTTGGCGTCTGCGCCGAGGGCTCTGCTGCTACTGCTGCTATTGGCGGTGTTGGTGTTGGTGTTGTTGGCTGCTGCTGCTGCTGCTAGGGCGCCTCTGCGGGCCGCTCTGCCGCCGTCGCTGTGTCGTCTGGTTGACCCTCGTCTGGCCATTCCTCTGGTCATGGCTGGCTGTTGGTTTGTGTGTTGGCGATCTGTTGCCTGTTTGTTGTTTTTAATTGAAAAGTCTCTTGTGTGTGTGTGTTTGTGTTTAATGTATTTATTGGCACTTTTATTCTCTGTTTTCTCGTCTATCACAGTTATCTCTTTTAGTTTGTGATGTTTGTGATGTTTGTAATGGCTTGTTAGTGGTTGTTCGGAGCAGAACCCAGCCGATTAGCTGCTTGCCAATAGCACCTAATTCTTGGCCCTCAGCCGCTTATTTTGTTTGTTACTTATGTCTATGTCACTCATTTGTTTGTTAAAGCTTTGCGCTTGCTTGCCCTGCTAAACGCTCTCTGCCAGCTCGCTCTTCGCTATCTCCGCTTTGCGTCTGCCTACCGACGTCGGCCGAGCGAAGCTGCGCTTAGCGATCGGAGCGGCAATGTAAAGGGCAGGCAATCCACACTTGCAATTTGGATGTCACGCATTAAAGAACATATCGTAATTTTATTTCTGCGCCGAGTTTTATTTAATTCGAAATAATTAGTCGGCCGATTGGTGATAAAAAACATTATCTCCACATAAAATTTGGTGACCCCGACGTGATCTCTGAGTTGCAGTGTCAATTAATAATCATTCGCGATCGACAATCGTTAGCCCTAGCAAATTTTCGGCGGTTAAGCACAATTCGGTGCTAAAACACACTTACATACACCTACATGCACGCATTGCTGGCTATTAATTTCTCTGTCGCGACAATTCGGTCAGTGCAGTGCGGTAGGCAGTGCAGCGAACTCACTAATACACACAAGCGGAGTACAAAGCGGAATCGGACAGCTCGCACAGCCGCACAGCTAAAGGCATTAGCTGTAATCCCTTTGCTTTCGGTTCCCACGTTTATACGTATACAGGGTGTCTTTTTCGGTCGTGCTGAGTGACACTTTTAAAACCTCAACATGGCAGCACCTGAGCCTACCAATGTCGCGAACGCAGCAATGCCGAGTGATGTAGATTTCTACAAGCACAAGGCCGAGTCCATCGCGCGCCAACTAAAGGCCATGGATCGCTTTCTCACCAAGGAAGAGCTTGCCGAGTTAGATGAGGCAGAACTTCAAGCTCGCTTAGAGCAAATCGAGCGAATGAATGCGGATTTCGATGCCGCTCAAACGAGCCTTGAAAGGCTGGATTTCCTGCAGTTAGCCCATGATGCCCGGCTGGACTTTTCGAATGTTTATGTCAAGGTTAGGTCCAGGCTGTCGCGGGAGTTGATGGCTGCTCGCACGGTAAATGTTGCCAATTCAACGGCTCGGCATACTCTCGAGGGGAATTCGTCGTTGTTCGCCTATAATAGTATAGGCCGTTCTCGAATGCCCGAGTTGCAGCTTCCGCGATTCGGGGGGAACTACATGGATTGGCCAGAATTCCACTCGATGTTCTCGACAATGGTGCACAAAGACCATCGTATACCAATCATCGAAAAATTCCAATATCTTCGTGGATGTCTAGATGGTGCTGCGCTGGATACGATTCATTCCTTGGAACCTTCTGAGGAGAATTACGACAAGGCGTTGACTTTGCTAATGTTGCGATTCGATAATAAACTGTTACATTTTCAGGCACACGTCAAGGCTATTTTCGGGCTGCAAGGGGTGGAGAAGGGCTCAGCTATCGGCTTGCGCGCGCTCAGCGACAAAATCAATTCGCACTTGCGTGCACTTCAGACCTTGGCGACCCCGCAGGAGATTTCGGATGGGTTGCTGATCTTCATCATAGGCACGAAACTGGACCACAAAACAAAGGAGAAATGGGAAGAGAACTTGCCGACGTCAGGATTGCCTCGGTGGTCAAGCATGGCCTCATTTTTGGAAGCGAGATGTCGGATGCTGGAGAATTTGGGATCAGCCATGACAACAAGTCCTAGTCAACAGGTGGGAGAAGACAATCCTGTCACCCTTATCACCTCCAGTAACGACCATCCTAACCCCATATGTAACCATTGCAATTCCTCCGAGCATTACATATCTAGATGTCAGGCATTCCTGAATCTCTCTGCGTTTGAACGATACAAAGAAGCAAAGAAGAGCCGCTTGTGTTTGAACTGCCTCAACAAAGGCCATGAATTGCAGAGGTGCAGGTCAGGACTTTGCAGGCATTGCCAGGCCAAACATCACACGCTACTCCACATTCCATCGGGAACTGGTGCTTCATCTTCCTCTTCACCGGCCGAGGAATCGATCCAGCAAGAGGCCGCGACTGTGCTTCTAGCAAGCGGGTGTTCTAGCCCTCCCCCTCGATCCAGAAATCTCAGCCTAGCCAGAACGTGTTGCTACCTACTGCCCTCGTCCATGTAACAGATCGTTATGGAGCACTTATCCCATGTCGTGCCATTTTGGATTCTGCATCACAGGCAAACTTTGTAACATCTAGACTTGCTGATCAGTTGCAGTTGGATCATTGCTCGTCTTATGTTCACATCTCTGGAATCGGAGATTCCATTCTACCTTCGAGCAAGTCTGTACATATAGTTGTACAATCCCAGGACGCAAGCTATCGAGCTTCCTTCGCTGCAATTGTCACCAACTCAATTACGGAAATGCAGCCTAACTTCGGCGTAGACGCAAAGGATTGGCCAATGCCGAATAATCTAAAACTAGCTGATCCTAATTTCTCCAAGCCCCAACGTATCGATCTGTTGATAGGTTCTGGTTTGTTCTTCGATTTAATGTGCGTCGGACAGATTCGACTATCAGCCCAATTGCCAACATTGCAGGAGACTAAACTTGGTTGGATAGTATCAGGAAGCATTGATAGCTCGGAGAATAAACGTGCAGCTTTAGCCGCTTTTGAAAATTCCTCGTGCATCTCTATTGACGATTTTCGACCCACAACGCTGGAGTACCAAAACTTAGAGCAGCAATGCAGGAAGCAGCTGCTCGAGTGCCAGGTGCAAGTGGAAAAACTGCGATCGGAGAATCAGGAACTGCAGCGCGAACTTTTCCATATATTAAAAACCTACATATCCACGCCAAATGAAATTCAACTTTCAACAGTTTCTACATTGCCAAATTTCCTGCCATTCTATGCAATTACAGAGGTTCCCGATGATCAAGACGTAGTCACGACAAGCCGCCTTCGTAAAGAAGCGCCGATTGCTGCGTTCGACGATCATCCCAGCGTAGCCGCCAGCTGCGCCCAAGCAAGCATCTTCAAGAGGGCCGTTGGAAAAATAGCGGTTCTGCCCCTTCAGGATGGATCTGTTGAAAGCCTTTGCCTTCCAACGGGGGGGGAATGTTCGGAGCAGAACCCAGCCGATTAGCTGCTTGCCAATAGCACCTAATTCTTGGCCCTCAGCCGCTTATTTTGTTTGTTACTTATGTCTATGTCACTCATTTGTTTGTTAAAGCTTTGCGCTTGCTTGCCCTGCTAAACGCTCTCTGCCAGCTCGCTCTTCGCTATCTCCGCTTTGCGTCTGCCTACCGACGTCGGCCGAGCGAAGCTGCGCTTAGCGATCGGAGCGGCAATGTAAAGGGCAGGCAAGCCACACTTGCAATTTGGATGTCACGCATTAAAGAACATATCGTAATTTTATTTCTGCGCCGAGTTTTATTTAATTCGAAATAATTAGTCGGCCGATTGGGGATAAAAAACATTATCTCCACAGTGGTGTTGATTTTTAATTGGCGAGAAGAGCTCTTTTCTCTTTTAGTTTGTGATGTTTGTGATGTTTGTAATGGCTTGTTAGTGGTATTGTTGGTTTTTGTTTAATTGGCGAGAAGAGCACAGGAACTAAAGCTTGTCGGAGATAGTAGTGGGTGG
Source organism: Drosophila miranda (assembly GCF_003369915.1). Lineage (NCBI taxonomy): Eukaryota > Metazoa > Arthropoda > Insecta > Diptera > Drosophilidae > Drosophila > Drosophila miranda. The sequence continues at coordinate 10,577,141 of NW_022881625.1, read as the reverse complement.
GGTGAAGGAAGGGCTGGGGCGTGGTGGATTGGCGAGGAGCACTTTTCCGCGTTTGGAATGGTCATGTACAGCGGCGAACGGTGTGGGGGGGGGGGGGGTTGACACAAAATGGCTGCTGCCTGGCTTGGCTTGGCGTCGTCTGGCCTTCACTGTCTTTATTTTTTGGCACCAGAGCACAAATGACACGGCAAACGATAAACGACAAAACAGTCAAAACGACAAACGACACGGGCAACGATGATGGCAACAAACAAACTTGCAATGTCACTTTATTTTAATGGCGGCGGCGATGGTTCAATTAATATGCGTCCGACGATCGCAACCTCTCGAGCGGGTGGACGAGATGAGAGTGGCGGACGAGGTTCATGGTGGAACTCTCACATGTCCGCCAACTCTCACACTCTCCTCCACACTCGAGAGACCCGATCGCCGATCGTCATTTACCGGTGCTCTCACCCCCGGTCCCACTTTCACTGTCCGTTTCGTGTTGTTGCTGGTTAGTGGCTAGTGTCTAATGTTTGTGCTGTGTGTAGTGGCTGCTCTGTTGTTGGGGGATGGGATGGGAAGGGGGAAATTTGCCTGCTCTCGTATAACCGCCCGGATACTTTCAACTTCCGGATCTTTCGATCCGGGCGCGAGACGCTCCGAAGAGTCGACCGCATAGCATCATGTGGGCGGTTGAAATGGCTTTGTTGGGGCGTTTGGCAGAGTGGCGATGGTTGGCAGTGTATATTTTGTTCCTGCTCAGCCTCATTTGGTCTTTGGTGGCATTTGAAGTGGGTAGGGGGTGGGTGAGGAAATGGCTGGGCGTAAATTGCCGAAGTTGGCGACCGATAACACACTAGCATTGAGAAATGCAATTTGAATTTGTAGTGACTTTTTGGTGTGTTATCGGCTCGGGTATTTTTCTAATTGACGTGGTATTTTTGGGTCATTAATGGCGTTGCCACTTGTCAGGTATTTGGGAATGGGAGATAGTTGGGAAAGAAGAAGAAGAGGGAAAGGTAAATATGCTAAAATAAATAACTAAAATTAATTAAATTACATTACAGCTAAGGACAATCTATCTACAATTACTACAAATAAGGACTACAAAACTACAGAGATATATACAAGGTAAAACAAACAATAATTACAATACATTTACACAACAATAAACATACTTAAATATCATTTATTTTGTTAACAGGAGGACAACTACAACAAAGCACCGGCCGGCATGGCAATCGCAATGCAGAACATTGCGCTGCATACCGGCCGGCTCCGTTGTCCCCCTGTGCAGGATTAGTGGCACCATCTGGGAACTTTAGTGGCGATGGCTGGACTTGGAGATGGCGTGCATCGTGGGCATTGATGGTGTTGTTGGTGTTGGCGTTGCTGCTGCGGCTGTGGGTGGAGTGGCTGTGTGGGTGGCTGCTGCTGCTGCAACTGTCGCTGTAGTGGCTGCTGCTGCTGCAACTGTCGCTGTAGTGGCTGCTGGTGACGTTGTGATGGCTGCTGGAGACGATGTGCTGGCTGTTGCTGCTGGAGTGGCTGCTGCATTGGCTGTGGCTGTTGCCGTATTGGCTGAGGCTGCTGCTGATGCTGACGTTGACGCTCCTCCTCCCTGACGACCCTGTGGGCCAGGAGCCGCTGCCTGGCTGCCTTGTAGGCGCTGCAGCCCTTGTAGGCGCTGATGTGGGCGCCCTGGAAGTTGGCGCATTTGGGATTGTAGGCCATTGGCTTGCTGCACTCCGTCGTCAGGTGTCCACCCGCGCATTTCATGCAGACAGCAGCTCGTCTACAGTATGCGCGGGTGTGGCCAAACACCTGACATCGATGGCACTGGGCGGGGTCACGGGAGACTCCAAGTCTCTCAACCGTGACGGACCTCCCGGTTTGGGGGCAATCTCAGCCTCGAAGAGATTGAATTGACGGCTGCGATCGAATCGATCGTTGATTGCCCTTACAAACCGAACCGTGAACCCCTCATTCAGCATAATGCTGCGAATCCAATCCGGCGGCATGGAGTGGGAGAGTCCTCGGATGAGGATCCTCAAGCCACGTTCCTGGCTGGGCTGATGCCCGAATTCGCCGTGCCGGATGTCATTGTCGGTGGTAGTGGAAGGGGTGTTTGTGTTGGTGATGGCGGTGGTGGTGTTGGTGTTTGTATTGGCGGGTGTATTTGTATTTGTAATTGCGTTGGCGTCATTATTTGTATTGATATTGTCAGTATTGTCTATGTTAATGGCTGGTGATTGTCTATGTATCGGCTGTTGTCGATGTTGGTGATGGCTGTGGGTCTGGCTATTTGCATTTATAGTAGTGGCAGAGGCTGGGGCAGGGGCATGTGTTGGCTGTGTAGATTGCGTTAGAGAGGCAGGAGCGGCAACTGTGTTGGTGTTGGCGGTTTTTGTTGTCCGTTTCTGCTGCGTTTGCTGTTGCTGCCGCAGCTCGTGCTGCCTCAGCTGGTCCTGGACAATGGCCTCCAGCTCCTCCATGGTTTGCCTCTTCTTCTTTGGCCTTTTGATTGGCGGTCGCTGCTGGTGATGGTGTTTGTCGTAGTATTGGTGCTGACTGGGCTATGGCTCGGATCGACCCGCTGCTCGAACTCGAACCAAGTTCGACTCGCAGCGTGTTCGATCCGTTCGTGTGTGTGTGTGTGGCTGCCCGTTGGCCGTTTTGGCGCTCTGCTCCTGCGCGTCGGTTTGCCGGCTCTCCTCCGTCTTCTCCCTCTCCCGTTACTCTCGAACGGTTTTGAATGTACGACAGCGAGAGAGGCGGGAAAAGCGGCAGCGAGAGCGGCGTCCTATCGGCCTTTCCCTTTGCGTTTGGCGGGTTTTTTGGATTTGGCGGGGTTACGGGATTTGCAGTTTGTATTGGCGCTGCTGTTGCTGCTGATTTGTAGGGGCTCGAGGGGGGAGTGGCTGTGGCCGTGGATATATCGGCCATGGCAATGGCTGGGTACTCACTGGAATTGGCATTGGCTCGTTGCTCCTGTTGGCTGCAGCCGCCGTCGCTGTGGCGTCGGCGCTCTGTCGGCGTTGGTGTTGGCGCCTGCGCCGAGGGCTCTGCTGCTGCTGCTATTGGCGGTGTTGGTGTTGGTGTTGTTGGCTGCTGCTGCTGCTGCTAGGGCGCCTCTGCGGGCCGCTCTGCCGCCGTCGCTGTGTCGTCTGGTTGACCCTCGTCTGGCCATTCCTCTGGTCATGGCTGGCTGTTGGTTTGTGTGTTGGCGATCTGCTGCCTGTTTGTTGTTTTTTAATTGAAAAGTCTCTTGTGTGTGTGTGTTTGTGTTTAATGTATTTATTGGCACTTTTATTCACTGCTTTCTCATCTATCACAGTTATCTCTTTTTGGTTTGTGATGTGGACGGGCACAAAAGCTTGTCATAGATAGTAATGGGTGTGGTGGAGGAAGGGCGGCACGGCACGGCACGGCACACAACAGACACCACAAAAAGAACAGGGCAAAACAGAAAAAACGTCAATGGCGACACGGCACAGAACAATCAAAAAGCGACACGACACGAAACGGTTATGGCACGTCCGACGATCGCGACCTCTCGAGCGGGTGGACGAGATGAGAGTGGCGGACGAGGTTCATGGTGGAACTCTCACATGTCCGCCAACTCCCATACTCTCCCCCTCAACTCGAAAGGCCCGATCGCCGATCGTCATTTACCGGTGCTCTCACCCCCGGTTCCACTTTCACTCACCCCAATATTGAGTGAGATGAAAGTAGTCCGAGGGCAGCAGCACCGATAAGTAGGCAATGGAAATTTAATGGCTTTCCTGATTTAGTGGCTGTCTGTGTTGTCGTTGGTTAATGGCTAGTGTTCTTGTGTGTTCTTTGTGCTGTTTGTGTTGGCTGCTCTGTTGTCGGGGGATGGGATGGGATGGGAAGGGGAAAGTTTGCCTGCTCCCGTATAACCGCCCGGATACTTTCAACTTCCGGATCTTACGATCCGGGCGCGAGACGCTCCGAAGAGTCGACCGCATAGCATCTTGTGGGCGGTTGTAATGGCTTTATTGGGGCGTTTGGCAGAGTGGCGAAGGATGGCAGTGTTAATTTTATTCCTGCACATTTGGCATTTAGTGACGTTTGAAGTGGGTGGGGGGTGGGTGAGGAATTGGCTGGGCATAATTGCCGAAGTTGGCGGCCGATAACACACTGGCATTGAGAAATGCAATTTGAATTGGCTTTTTGTGTGTTATCGGCTCGGGTATTTTTCTAATTGGCGTGGTATTTTTGGGTCATTATTGGCGTTGCCACTTGTCAGGTATTGGGGAATGGGTGATAGTTGGGAAAGAAGAAGAAGAGGGAAAGGTAATTATGCTATGTAACGAACCTTAAGAAGGTTCGCCTTTTTATATCTCCAGTTTCCCTTAAATATATCGTTACTTAGCCTTAAGAACAGAGAATGCATACGATAAATGTACCACCAATAAAGAAACTCATTCCCCATATCGTTTCGCCTACCGTTTCACGACAGCCAATCCCACATTCTCGTACCAACACATTACCCCCACCTCTAACGAAAAGCTCCCGAAGCACTGACAATTAGCCGGTAAGAACGCCCCCCACACCAACACATTGCCACGCGTTTAGCCATAAGCTCCCGAGACACGAACCGTTAGCCGGCGACAACTCCCCACCGGGCCAACACATTACCCCCACCTCTAAACTTAAGCTCCCGAAGCACAGACTAGCCGATAAGAACCCCCGCCCCTTCCCTTCACGGCTTCGGGACGCTCCGCGAAGCGGCAGCCAATCCGAAGCCGACGAAGACGAAGACACGTAGATACTGATAAGTAAGAGATCGGCGGCAGCGAAGTTTTCCGGGGCGCGCAAGCGCCGAGCAGACTTCACTTACGCGGAGACCCGGGCCGAGTATAGACGTTGTCCCGCGTGACAACTAAGATACAAGTTAAGAATCCTTCCGGAAACGTGACGAAACAACAAAAAAATATTCAATGTAACAAATTACCTGTATAACCAGCAAGCAAATAAATCATTATTGTAACGAGAACCAACCCCGTGTAAGTCATTTTTGGGGATCCAAACCCCTCCCCGGTCACCAACAACTACTCGCCAGCGAGCCACACTCACCTCCACTAACCCCCGATCAATCCTCGAAACCCCACCCCTCACGCAGGTGTGACACGCCCAGTGCCCCTCTCTCGACCCACACAGGTGTGACACAGGGGGAAAGATAACCCCCCGCGTGTACGCCTACGTGCATACGCGGCCGATCGCTCGACCGCAGAAAAAAAACCCACCCCACTACCGCGGCGCGTAACCGTGCTCAAATCCCCACAATTCTAACGGTGAGGATGTCTACGTACGTGTACTAAGTGACAGTGAAAAGAAAAGGGAACACAGTACCTCAAGATCCCGGACGCTCAACCAGTCCGTAGGAACAGCGACGCAACGACCAAGAGAAGCATGGAGCCCTATACGGGGGAACAATCAGGTGAATACGACGGGGAAGAATTGACCGTTAATCCGGGGGTCAGCACCGGCTGGATCCACAAACGCCGCCGGGAAGAACTGGAAGCCTTCGCGGAAGAATTCGGGTTCGACCGCGAAGGGACAGTTGAGGACCTACGGAAAAGGTTCGCCACGCTGGTCGAAGGACCCCTCGAACAAGAGGCCTGGATTCGACTGGCGGAACTCGAACGGCAATACGCCAAACCACCGGGACCCGCAAAGTCGCCGCAACCCTCTACTTCCGGGCAGGCGGAGAGACGGAAGGCAGACCCCAAAAGCGGTCTGCAGATCCCTGGGGCCCCCGAAGGCAGACCAGCCGGCCCGCCCATCGTGGTGACCGCAGCCACCCCCCAAGACCCCGTCCCCAGAGGTCCGCCCCTCTCCCATGAGGAGGCTCCTCCCTGAAAGCGATAGACCCCGGGGAGGTAACGACGCGTTGGAAGCCCATCGATACAGTCAAGCTGCCCAGATGGCGGAACGGATTAGGAGGTGGGGGATCCAATTCGACGGACAGGATGATCCGTTGTCTTTCATCGAGCTGTTGGAAGAGCGCGCGCTTTCGTACGGGATAGACACCAACCACTTGCCTCGAGCTATGGCGGAAATCCTTATCGACCGAGCCAACCGCTGGTTCCGCACCAGCAGGCTGCAAGGCGCCTCGTGGGTCAACTTCCGGCAAGAATTTTTGGCCTTTTCCCTCCCGCCGCGGTATTTCGAACAGTTAGAGGATCAGATCCGAGCCCGCAAGCAAGCGACGGGCGAGTCATTCAAGGACTTCATAATCGAGCTCAGGTTGCTCATGCACCACGCCGGGTACGATGATGCCCAACAGCTCAACAGGATTTATGATAATACTCTGCCGGCATATCAACTGTACGTGCGAAGACACGAACTGCGAAGTTTGGCCCAACTAACGATGTTGGCTACGGAGTTCGAATCCATCCAAGAGCGGAATAACCCCACTGCTCCCACTGCCCCTCGGCCCGGCCCAAGATACACTAGACCGACGACGCACCAGACGCAAAACGAGGTCGAAGCAAACCGGACCTCCTTTCGGAAGCCCCAATGGGACACGGCAGGACCGGCAAGGAGACCATCGTCAAACCGACCCGACACTCCAGCGCCGGAAGTCGCTCACCGCATCGCCAACCCACGGATGGCCTGTCGCCGCTGCGGCGAAGCCGGCCATGCCTCCCACAATTGCACCAACCCCTCTATCCTGTTCAGTTGGGAATGCGGTAAGCGAGGCGTAAGGACCATCGATTGCTGCCGCCAAGACTCGTCGGGAAACGACCAGCGTCCCCGACTGGCACGGGAACAGCCGGGAACGACGCCTCCCCAAACCCAGAACTAAGCCACCCACTACAGATACAGGACGGCCGGATAGTGGCGAGGGTGACGATAGGAGGACGGGCCACAAAGGCCACTGTGGATACCGGGGCGTCCCGGAGTTTCGTCAGCGCCAACCTCGCCCGGCAGCTCGGCAACGACGCCGGCCTCAGGGAAGCGTGCGTCCAGATCCGCCTGGCAGACGGGTCGGTACGCGAAGTAACGCAAATTCTGTTGGCGTTCGTTAAACTGGACAAGCGCGAGGTACAGATACCGCTCCTAGTGTTACCAAACATGCTAGAGCAGGTCATCGTGGGGATGGACTTCCTCTGCGCCATCGAAACAACGATACAGTGTGGCACCACCCTCCAACTCCGCGACAGTCGCCTCGCGACAAATACACCGGTAGTTACCGCCAGCCAGGTGCACACCCCGGAACACGCGCCTACGAAACCCAAGGCGACGAAAGATACGCCACGCAAACAAGGAATCAGGAACACGAAGCCCAGGACCCCGACGGAACGCCCTGACCCCAGGTCATCCAACCAGGGCAAAATCTCGGGTAAGGCAACAAGGGACGCGAACAGACCCACCAGGACCCCCGGTCCAACGTCCTCGACGAGTGGTGGCGAGCCCTTTCGATAACGGAAACTCCCACATCCGAAATCGTCTTTACTGCCCGAAGTTTTCCCAGCCGAGAACCGGGAATAGGAGCAACAGCCACTCGAGACACCGGGGCCCCGACGCGCCCGTGGCCGGAGATCAACTCATCAGCACCAACGCCACGGGGCGCTGCCGGAGCCACCCTCCCCGCGTCGCCGAAGGTTTCACAATAGCAGGCACCAGAGCGGAAATCTGCGTCACCCGAACGAGCCACTGGTCTAGTACTAGCGGCATCATCGAGCCCGGCCTGTTCGTGCATCACGCCGAATACGACACGACCCATGTATTCAGCCGGAGTCCCGAAAATGCCCTGCTCCCACCCGAAACTACCCCGGTGGTCGCTAATATGAGGGAGTACCCTCGTGGGATCGAACCGCCAAGCGCGTTCGACATGACCATACTCCCCGAGGGCCGAGACCAGACCCCCGCTCCCGGAACCAGCCGGCTAAGCGAAGAGGAGCCAGAAAGGGTCCCCGACCCCTGGCCTCCCGACGTGGCGCCGCAAATCCAGGAATTCCTGGACGAAGAGCTGCCGAAGCTCGCAGGCCTCCGAGGGACCACGGACCTCACGGAGCACACGATAGTTATGAGGGACCAGCGTCCCATAAAGCAACGGTACTACCCAAAGAACCCGGCTATGCGTCGGATCATCGACGAGCAGGTCGACCATCTGATAGCAGAAGGCCTGATCGAGCCCTCGCGAAGTCCCCACAGCGCCCCCATTGTCCTCGTCCGCAAAAAGGACGGGAGGTGGCGCATGTGTGTGGACTATCGACAACTAAACGAACATTCGATCCCGGACGCATACCCGTTGCCGAGGATCAACTATATACTGGAAAGACTCCGAAACGCGCGGTTCATCACCACGCTGGATCTGAAGAATGGATACTGGCAGATACCGATGGCCCATGACAGTAAGGAGGCCACGGCGTTCACGGTGCCCGGAAGAGGCCTCTATCAGTGGAAGGTAATGCCTTTCGGGTTACATTCCGCGGGAGCCACGTTCCAGCGTACCCTCGAGTGCCACGACCAACCGACGGCAGGCCACCTCGGCGTACGAAAAACTATCACGAGGATATCCCAGAGGTATAATTGGCCGGGATTTTATCGCGACGTGAGGCGACGTTTCCCGCCGCCGTGGGTTTCCCGTCGCCAAACATCGTTCAGCTGCAGCACCCGAGCAGCCGGAAACGGAAGGTCGCCAACATCAACGATCTGAGAGAATTCCACGACCGCGAACCCGACGAACGTGCCGGGGAGGCGGACGACCCAGGTACCGCCGAACAAGCGCCGGACCACGACAGGGGCACAGGTACCGGCTGAAACGAAGGGAAAAGGGGGGAAGGGGCGCCCGTGCCGGGGAAAAACCCGAGCGAGGCAAGCGACGACTGCCCGGATCCCGAAAAGTACCGACACTAGGTCGACCGACGGCGTAGCCCTCGACAAGCGTCTCCGGCAGTCCGAGACCCCACCATCACCGATCAGTGCCATTCCGCCACCACAACCGAACGGTCGAATCGATCCCAACCCAAACGCATCCGAAGATAACACAAAACCACACAACATGAAGGACCTACTGATTTTCCTCACTCTGCTAACTTCGACGCGCGCGCTGGTCAAGTTGAATGACTACACTAACGCGGACTATATCCCAATAGCGGACGGGGACGCCATCATTTGGGCCAACCACGGATACCTGCACCACACTACGAACGTGACTTCATACGAAGATTACGTCGCCGAAACGGAACAAGCCGCGGAGCTGTTTAGCCTAGACCGGATGGCGCAAGTGATAGCAGCCGACCTGGACCACATCAAGAACCTGGTGGCCACGCTAAGGGTCCACCATCGGGGAACAAGGAGTATAAACCTGCTCGGAACAGCATTGAAGGTAGTGGTTCCGGCCCGACTTCGACGACTGGGAGCAGGTCAAATTCCAACAAAAGCAGCTGGCGGAGTCCAGCCGTGGCCAAAACGAAATCAACTCCAGGATTCAAACCCGGATCAACGAGCTGACCCGCCTCGAGAACCACATCGCCAAGGAGGACAACGCCGACCGGGCCGAAGCCATAATAGCCCGGAACAGGATCATTATAACGGATCTGGAAGACCTCATCCTGGCCTTAACCCTTGCCAAGATCAACGTGATCAGCCGGATCACGGATCACCCGCCCTTCTGGACGGCGCTGACATTAAGGAATTGGGCGAGCAACACCTCGCTAACATCAGCCTAGTGGAGCTACTAGAAGTGTCAAACATTAGCGTCTTCCAGAGCGCAGACCTACTCCACTTTCTCATCAAGTTTCCCCAACCGAAGCTGGTCTGTAGGAAAATGCTTATTTTCCCGGTCCAACATCAGAACAAGATACTCTATTTCAGCGAGGGAGACATCGTGGCAGAATGCGGGCCCCAAACCCTTAGCATCGGGGATTGCGAAGCCACCATCGGCGCTACGTTTTGCAGAGAACGCGAGGGGATCACCTGCGCTCAGCAGATGGTGACCGGGTCCGTCGCGCACTGCGCGACTTCGCCCGGTCACTTGGATCCGATCGTCGTGGTGGACCACGGCACCATCATCGTCAACGACGCAAGGTTCACCGTTGTAGATGAGGCGGGGGCCCCCCAAGCAAACTCGGGATCGTACCTAGTTACGTATTCCCACCGGGTCTCGTTTAACGGGACCTGGTACGTGAATCACCTCGGCGACTCCAAAAGAAAGGCGGTGGTACCGGCGATGACTCGAATAAACGTAACGGCACACAAGGAAAAGCTAAGCTTGCCGTTCCTACGGGAGTTAAGCCTACAAAATTCAAACTACATCGACGACCTGAACGAGACGGTGACGATAAGGAGCGCCGGCTCCTATTTGTTCACCCTCGTCGTCGCCATCCCTCTCTGCGCCATCATCTGGGTGCTATACCGCCGCCTCAAATCCCAAGGCCTTCGGAACGAGCATACAGCACGAGACGTGGAGGCCGCCCCCCGTAACCCCCGGCCAATGACGAACCGGCCAGAACAACAGAGACGGCGCACGGTACTGTTGCCCCCGGCAGAGCATTCCCGCGGCGATACATGCCCAGAGGCCGGCCGAGCCCAGCGATAAGAGCTGGCCCTACACCTGGCCCATCGGCGCCCGAAATCCGATCGGAGCCCGCGTGCGACGCATAGCTGCGCTGCCCGTAAAACGAAAGTTACGAAGGGAAAAGACGACGAAAATGAAATATCAAAAAAAAAAAAAAAATAAAATAAAGAAAGAACGAAAACAAAATATATAAATGTCAATTCGGCAGATTCATGCATCACACTCATTACACACATTCATAAACCCATGCCCCAAACGTCCATAATCGTCCCACGGATCCATTTACCATAGCTTAGATTACAGAATTGCAAGCCCGCTGACAGCGCGACTCACGGGAGCCGGCGCCCGTGAGTCGCGCTGTCAGCGGAGGGAAATGCATGACGTTAGAAATACAAGAAATAAGTCAGATTCCGAACGCCGAGCGAGCAAGGCGATTTTGATAAAACCCTACTATACCAGAAACAAAACAATGTAAGTTTTCGTCACGCCCCCTGGGAGGCACTAGAATTAAGAAGATTAATATAGATTAAATAGAAAATAGACACTCTCCCCTCCCCGAACTCTACGCACCGAAGAACCAGCCATGAACGCCACCGAGAACACCCCAGCTAAGGCGCACCAGAGAGCCGCTGCATCAGCAGAGTCACCCGAAGTCGTAGACCTCACGGATTTCTCCGACGCCGAGGAAGCGGAGTCCGCTGCCAAGGCGGACGAGGAAGCCGCCCCGAAGCCAGGAGTAGCCGAAGAACCCCACACCTCCGATGGGGACATGTACGCAGATATGGAGCTAGACGCCGACGAGGCAGGGGCAGCCGACCACGAGGGTCCCCGAGACAGCCCCCGCTGTTGTCCCGCCGACCATCCGGGTTCCGTCGAGAGAACCTGTGGTCGCCGCCGCCGTATAAACGACGAGCCGCGCCCGGAGATGCCGGTTCTAGCCAGCACAGCTTCCCGGAACCAGAGACGCCATCATACGCGCCGATGTTCGAACAGGAGTTTGAAGATGCCGGTTATCACCAGCGCCGCGATCCCCGAACCGGCCGTGGCATTTACCGCCCCGAGAGGGGGCTGGAGCGTTACACACCGAAACCATACAACGCGTACTACGACGACGGGGAGAGCGAAGAGGAGGAACCCTACGGTCGGCAATTCATAGCCGAAACAGAGACCTTTCACCACACGGTCACGCCATGGGGGTTACGCGTCACGCGTAACCACCAGATGTCCGTAGACGTCTTTGTCCCTCCCGGCCGGAATGTCAACGCGTTCTTCAGGACATTCCGAGAAGCCGCGGAACCAATCGACTACCGCTCCGAACCGGCCGCCCCAGCCAGGGCAAGCCCCCCGCACGCCGAAGCGCGACCGCCAACGCCCGCATCGGATCCTCCCCGATGCCCCAATCCTCCCGAAGAGTCGGCGGCGGCCACGCCCCCGCACGCCGAAGCGCGACCGCCAACGCCCGCATCGGATCCTCCCCGATGCCCCAATCCCCCAGAAGAGTCAGCGGCGACCACACCAACGCACGCCGAAGCGCCCCACGCGGAGGCAGCGCAAGGCCCTCCCACTGAATGGCCCACCGGGGCTACAGAAGAGGGAAACGCCGCTCCGGTTCGACAAGCGGAGCTGACCGAACCGGAGGAGCAGTGGGAAACGGGGCCGGACAGCGGGTACCCCACCATGACCCTACGGAGGGTAAAACAACCCGTTGCGGAGGAGACGGCGCCGACCCCCCAAACTGGGGAGTGGGAAGGACAAGACGAGTTGCTGGTGGACTGCGACTTGGATGAAATACTACGATTTCTTCAAGACGAATCTACGCGGGAGGGGCAAAGTCCAGCGGACTTCTCCCTGATCGAAGAGCTGAACCAGCCCAACCAGTGGGTAATCGCGCCGGCAGATTGGCAGGTGAACATCCCAGGCCGGGCCCTACCGGCGGACCTCATCGAGGAGATACACCAGCGGCTGCTGGAAGCGGAGAGGCTCCGTTTCCGAAGCTGGTCCTGGGATCAGTGCTACCGGGTCCACAAGCGATCCCGGGCCGCGCCTGTCTGCGTCGACCTCCTCTCGGAAGAAAGGGGGGGTGTAACGAACCTTAAGAAGGTTCGTCATAGCGCGCTACATCGCGGGATCGTCACCGCCTCATTTTTCCCCTTTTTATATATCCAGTTTCCCTTAAATATATCGTAACTTAGCCTTAAGAACAGAGAATGCATACGATAAATGTACCACCAATAAAGAAACTCATTCCCCATATCGTTTCGCCTACCGTTTCACGACAGCCAATCCCACATTCTCGTACCAACACATTACCCCCACCTCTAACGAAAAGCTCCCGAAGCACTGACAATTAGCCGGTAAGAACGCCCCCCACACCAACACATTGCCACGCGTTTAGCCATAAGCTCCCGAGACACGAACCGTTAGCCGGCGACAACTCCCCATCGGGCCAACACATTACCCCCACCTCTAAACTTAAGCTCCCGAAGCACAGACTAGCCGATAAGACCCCCCGCCCCTTCCCTTCACGGCTTCGGGACGCTCCACGAAGCGGCAGCCAATCCGAAGCCGACGAAGACGAAGACACGTAGATACTGATAAGTTAGACATCGGCGGCAGCGAAGTTTTCCCGAGCGCGCAAGCGCCGAGCAGACTTCACTTACGCAGAGACCCGGGCCGAGTATAGACGTTGTCCCGCGTGACAACTAAGATACAAGTTAAGAATCCTTCCGGGAACGTGACGAAACAACAAAAAAATATTCAATGTAACAAATTAGCTGTTTAACCAGCAAGCAAATAAATCATTATTGTAACGAGAACCAACCCCGTGTAAGTCATTTTTGGGGATCCAAACCCCTCCCCGGTCACCAACAACTACTCGCCAGCGAGCCACACTCACCTCCACTAACCCCCGATCAATCCTCGAAACCCCCCCCCCCCCCCCCTCACGCAGGTGTGACACGCCCTGCGCCCCTCTCTCGACCCACACAGGTGTGACTCGCCCTGTGACCACTCTTTCCCGACCCACGCAGGTGTGCCTCGCCCTGCGTCCGCCTCTCTCTCGACCCACGCGGGTGTGCCTCGCTTCGCGCCTTTCTTCTCGACCCTCACGTCCGCCCAGTAAGACGAGCCGACCCCCCCTTTCGGAGTTCCTGCGAACTACAAATGTCTTGTAGGAAGACCCCTGGACAGGACTGAGCTTACCTCAGCCTGGAAGAGGAGACATTACAGCTAAAATAAATAACTAAAATTAATTAAATTACATTACAGCTAGGGACAATCTATCTACAATTACAACAATTAAGGACTACAAAACTACAGAGATATATACAAGGTAAAACAAACAATAATTACAATACATTTACACAACAATAAACATACTTAAATATCATTTATTTTTAACAGGAGGACAACTACAACAAAGCACCGGCCGGCATGGCAAACGCAATGCAGAACATTGCGCCGCATACCGGCCGGCTCCGCTGTCCCCCTGTGCAGGAATTAGTGGCACTACCTGGGATCTTTGGTGGCGATGGCTGGACTTGGAGATGGCGTGCATCGTGGGCAAAGGTGTTCATTGACGAGCGGCTCTGGTCCGCTCGCCCACGTTGCATCTGTCATTGGTTGGTGTTGGCTGCTGCACTCGACTGGCACTGGTCCGGCCACCAAACTGCATTGTCGTTGTGCTGGCGTTGACATCGAAAAGTGATGCCAACGAATCATGATATTGGCCGCATCCAAGTGGCGAACTTGTCCGGTCACCAGGATACGTTGTCGATTTTAATTGTTGGCCGCATCCGAGTGGCTGCTGGTCCGGCCACCCAGGATGCATTGTCAGTAGTATTGGCCTGGCCTCTTCGGCCACGTTCGTCGTCGGTTTAAGTTGTGATTTTTGAGTGGCTGCTGGTCCGGCCACCCAGATGAGGAGGTGTTCGTTTTAGCGTGTGATTTTAATTTGTGTTTATTTGCAGGTGCCTGTCGTCGATTTGGATGTTGTTGCTGGCTACCCTTGTCTGGTTTGTGTTGGCATAGGAGACGTTTGCAGGTGAGTATTTGTGTTTTTTATTGGCAGCCTCGTTCATGATTCTCCTTTTTCTTCTTCCTTTTTCAGGATTTGCTGGCGTCCGGCGGCTCAACACCAGGCCATCCCGCCCTCACATAATTGGCATGAGAGACGGGGGTGACCCAGTGGAGCGGCAACAGGCGCCAGCATCTGCGTCGTCGTTTGGAATGGCAGCTGTGAGCAGGTATTTGCGTGACGTCATTGTGATGGTGTGGTGGCAGCGTCATCAGAAAGAGGCCTCCTTTTCCGCCCAATTGGCAGGAAATTGTCAATGTTGGTGGCGAGGCAGCTTCTTGTTGGTCAGCTCTGTCTGGTGATTGGCAGGTAAGTGTGGATTTTGTGTGTTTTGGCAGTCTTTCTTTGTTGTCCGTATTGACGTATTTTTCTTTGTTGCAGTGGCTGGCCTCTGGATCGACGATTGGGCACATCAATGGGCGCCGCCCGATCGCATGCTTTCGCGTGCGCTGGCGATTTGGGCCCTCCACACTTGGCCCAGACCCTCCAGCTCGTCGAATGGATCGTGGTCGGTCCATTCGTCGTCATCTTCGTCGTCAATTGCTTCGCAGTCCATATCGGATTCGGAGTCCGATATGGCTGCGGCGTCATGGTGCGTATTTGGTGCTGGTCGTGGTGATGGCTGTGTGGATGCTGCTGCTGCTGTTGTTGTCCGTTGTGGCGGCACTCCTCCCGTGCTCTCGTCCCTTGCCTGCAGCAGGTTTGTCAGTTTTGTTGAAATTGCTGCCAGTTTTTCTTCCAGCTCTCTAATTCTTCTGGCATCTCTTTTCAGGATATGGGCACAGCTCCCATCGCACTGGGCGCCTGGCTGCTGCTGTAGCTGGGGTTGGCGTGGCTCCGGAGCACGATTTGGGATCGGCTGCATCGGCTGGACCCTCTGGTATTGGCGCCCCCTGGTCGATGGCTGGGGATGTTGGTCGCGATGCTGTAGCTGTTGTCGATGCTGCCGACCCGGACCGCGTTGGCGTTGCTGCTGCGGCTGTGGGTGGAGTGGCTGTGTGGGTGGCTGCTGCTGCAACTGTCGCTGTAGTGGCTGCTGGTGACGTTGTGATGGCTGCTGGAGACGATGTGCTGGCTGTTGCTGCTGTATTGGCTGCTGCATTGGCTGTGGCTGTTGCCGTAGTAGCTGAGGCTGCTGTGTAGTGGCCAGTGAAGCAAACCAGATTAAATTCCCCAATAATTTCCCAGATATAAAGCAGATTCAAATCACGCGCCAACTTGATTAGTTCGAACACCAAGGCTTTAAAAACAGCTACTTCGAATATGGAGCTTTAATTGCTCGAATGTTCTTTTTCGTCTCTCGAGACCGAATTCCATGGAAGGGTCCCGTTAAAACTCGTCTATGCCGCTTAAGCCAACAGCGACGGTGAACACGCGGATCAATTCCATTTTTCTCCCAAACCACTTCGGTTGTGCCTATGCCAATAGTGCCAAACTCTAGTGGAAGTTCACGTGTCCCTGTATTACATAATACATACCAAATTACATAACTGCAAGTCGGCGGAGAATCGACTAAAAAGCTAGATCAAGCTGTATTGTGTGGTGAAAGTGCAAAGTGCTACGTAGAGAAAAAGAAGGTGATTATAGAGGAAAGCAGGTTTGGTACATTCACTGAATTCCGAATCTACAGAATCTCTTGGTCACTGGAGGTCTGCCGTGCTTTGGCGCTCTCACGCCTAACCCACCCACGCAACCTCCAGTGTCTTATTTTTGGCCGCTTCGAATTACCAGCGTTTCCGTTGTACGGACGATCTGTATCGACCTTTGAATGCCCTATAAGCGTATCTTGCGAGATGCAACTCAACATCCTTGATGCGGAATCGACAACGCCTAGGAATTAAAGTGGAAATCGACATTCTCTTTGCTTTGTCTTGTTCTTTTCCTTTGCTTGCATTCTTGTGTTTGCACTTCAATTAAATTTGACTTCAAATGTAAAATTATATAAACATATACAGTTATATTAAGGAATATCTTTCCTATAGAATTAATTTCTTTATCATATGTCTTAAGTCCTTTCCTAATCCACTCAATGTTAAGCCTTGATTCACTCTGGCAATGTCGGCCAAAATATCATTCTTTAATTCTTTACTATTTTATATAATTAATATTGTTCCACAGCTACTGAAGCAGTTCATTGGGCCCAACGAGCTCGTCAAGGAAAGTGTTTGAATTTGGTAATGATCATTAGTTTCGTATTGAATGGAAATGTTGACCTTCGTGAGTAAAAAGGCTCAGTTTGCTATGAATTGTATTTTATATCTTAAGTTAATGAACCTTTTGTTATATATGAATCTTTTGAATCTTGATTAATCGAACTATTTTGAATTGCCATGAATTTGGAATAAATAACAACCATTCTGTCTAAGTACATAATGCCAATGATGCATCGAGTGTAATAATGCGCGGTAGTTACGTTAGGGGCCATGCCAACATCGTTCCACGCATTGCCGAAGGTAGGGAGGTTATAGAGGAACTAGTGATCTCCTACACCTAGGATCACTAAATTAAATACGCGACTACCGGATTCCTTCTTGCCATCTATGCCGACCGGGGATTGATTACATTTGGTTTTTTTTTGTTTTGATCAAAGTAGATTATGTGTCAGTGCACTTAAATTTGTATAATATGGCGAGAACCAGGAAGTATAGGGATAGGAAAGACCCCGACCACATCCGGCGAGCTGAGCCCAGAGCGCAGTATAGTGCACTAACCCCGATTCCCTTTCCTGCTGAGGCTGCATTGCCAACAAGATTTAACCAGCCCGTAGCCGTAACATTATAAAATGGCGCCCAACGTGGGTCCGAAGACGAAACGACGTGCTATAATCGGAAAAGTGTAGAAAAGATACGATTATTTCCAGATGAGGATAATTCCGAACGGTTGGAGTAACCTTCGTGCTTCACGGTTAAGCTCTGTTAATACATCCATTAGCCTGTTAATTAGAAAATTCGGTATATCGTGTAGACGTGTAGTCAGCTTTTGGAATGGAGATTTCAATTCGACTGAGTAGGGATTGCTCTACCAAGAAATGACGGCGTGAACTGTATAGATGTCTGAAGAAAATATTTTAGTAGAATAAAGATGTTAGTGCCGTGTATCTGAGCTGTGGAATTTGCGATTGCAATTCAGGATTTTGTATTGATCGACCCAACCAGACGCACGACCACTTTCAACTTTATAGGAACATGACTTGTTCGGTACTTGGAATGGCGGGTCTTAGAGAAACTTTGAGTTCCCGACGAGTATCAGACATAGTCTAATAGAAACCTTTAATATCCATTTAATTCAATAATCATAGAGGCAGAAGAGAGGAGTTAAACATATTAGCTGATTGAAAAAAAAAAAAAAAAAATTAAGAGGAAATATGGCCAGTAAAGATAATAGCTTTGAAACTGCATTAAATCAGCATGGCTTTTGTCGCATTTGCCACGATTAACTTGAGAAAGATCAATTGTTTGCCACGACACCGTGTCCACATCAATTTCACCATTCCTGTTTGACCGAGATGCTTAAGAAACAGAATACTTCCTTAATATGGAATGAAACCGCAACCAATGCTTTTGAAGAATTGAAACGAAGATTAACATTAGCTCCAATCCTCAGAACTCCTGATTTTTCTAAGAAATTGATCTTATTGTGTGATGCTAGTTCTTTTGGTCTCGGGTGCGTCCTAGCTCAAGAGAATAAAGAAGGCTTCGAAATGCCAATTGGATACATGTCGGTTAAGTTATCCAAAGCTCAACGGAATTATTCCGTTACAGAACTAGAATGTCTAGCAGTTATTAAGGGAATTAAGAAATTTCGAGCTTACATAGAAGGCCAGGAATTCTTAGTAATAACCGACAATGCAGCATTGCAGTGGTTGATGCGACAAAAGGATTTGTCTGGAAGGCTCGCGCGATGGGCTATACAGTTACAGGGTTTTGATTTTCGCATTGAACACCGGAAGGGTTCACAAAATGTTATTGCTGACACTCTGTCAAGGCAAAATGAATCGTCAGTAGATGAGTTTATAGATCTAGGGCCGATCATCGATTTAGAGTCCGAGCATTTCACTTCGTTGGAATATCTTGATTTAATTGAACGCATTCAGCAGAACCAAGAGAAACTTCAAGATTTAAAAATATCAGATGGCTATGTATACAAACGCACCGAAGCTTCGATTGGAGATTCTGAATCTGACCACCAGTCGTGGAAATTATGGGTACCCTCTGGCCTAGTCAGTAGTGTTATCAAACAAGCCCATGATTCTCCTAGCGCATCACATGGCGGGATGGGTAAAACCGTTGAAAAACTTAAGAGATACCTGTTCTGGCCCAAGATGTTGGTTCAAATCCGAGAGTATGTGAATAATTGTGTCATTTGTAAACAGACCAAAAGTCCCAATATAGTATTACGACCACCATTGGGAAAGCCAATGCAATCAGAGAGACCGTTTCAACGACTCTACATGGATCTGTTAGGTCCATACCCTCGTTCAAAGGCAGGGAATATCGGATTATTAATAATCGTGGATCATTATACAAAATTCCATTTCCTCTGTCCATTGAAACGATTCACTTCCGGAAAGATTTGCGAGTACTTAGAAAATTCCATTTTCTTTACTTTTGGAGTGCCGGAATCCATCTTAACGGACAATGGTTCTCAATTTCGATCAGGATTCTTTGAGGCTTTTCTAACTCGATTTTCAATTAAACATATTTGTACCGCTTTTTATTCGCCTCTAGCGAATGCAAGCGAGCGCTTAAACCGATCGGTTTTGGCGGCGATCCGTGCGTACGTGGGGAAAGATCACACTACCTGGGATCAACGACTGAATGAGATTAACGGTGCTATTCGATCCAGTCTACATACAACCACCGGATATTCTCCTTACTTCCTTACGTTTGGGCAAAACATGATTTTGAATGGCAAGGATTACGAATTGCTCAGGAAACTTAACTTGCTATCAGATGATTCTAGAGTTAATTACCCCGATGCTCTGCAGTTGGCAAGGTATGCAGCAAAGGTCAACAATGCAAAGGCTCATGCAACCAACGCGAGGGTATACAATTTGAGGAGTAGAAACATACAATTCAACGTCGGAGATCAGGTTTACGTTCGCAATTTATCCCAAAGCAACGCGTCTAAACAATTCAGCCATAAATTAGCGCAGAGGTTTGTGACAGCAACAGTAACGAAAAAGCTAAGTCCTGTTTATTACGAATTATCGAACGAGAAAGGAAAGAAAATGGGAGTATACCACGTAAAGGATATTCAAACCCGCTAATTCACTGTCCTTCTTTTCCTTTCGATTACGATCCCTGTCGATCACTCCGGGACATAATCTGGTGGTGGAGAGTGTAGTGGCCAGTGAAGCAAACCCAGATTAAATTCCCTAATAATTTCCCAGATATAAAGCAGAACACCAAGGCTTTAAAAACAGCTACTTCGAATATGGAGCTTTAATTGCTCGAATGTTCTTTTTCGTCTCTCGAGACCGAATTCCATGGAAGGGTCCCGTTAAAGCTCGTCTATGCCGCTTAAGCCGACAGCGACGGTGAACACGCGGATCAATTCCATTTTTCTCCCAAAACACTTCGGTTGTGCCTGTGCCAATAGTGGCAAACTCTAGTGGAAGTTCACGTGTCCCTGTATTACATAATACATACCAAATTACATAACTGCAAGTCGGCGGAGAATCGACTAAAAAGCAAGATCAAGCTATATTGTGTGGTGAAAGTGCAAAGTGCTACGTAGAGAAAAAGAAGAATCTCTTGGTCACTGGAGGTCTGCCGTGCTTTGGCGCTCTCACGCCTAACCCCCCCACGCAACCTCCAGTGTCTTATTTTTGGCCGCTTCGAATTACCAGCGTTTCCGTTGTACGGACGATCTGTATCGACTTTTGAATGCCCTCTAAGCGTATCTTGCGAGATGCAACTCAACATCCTTGATGCGGAATCGACAACGCCTAGGAATTAAAGTGGAAATTTATGTCAGCTAAAATTGTGCAGAAGATGTGAATACAAGATCAGGAATCGGAATCTAGGGTGACCTGTGTCGTGGACAACATGTGATCATCGATTCGTGAGTACGAACATACCCGCGAAATAGCAGGGTATAGCAGCGGTGCAGCGTAATGAAAGGGAGAGCGTGATAGCTCACACGCCAAGAGCGAGCTTTCGTTCGAAGAGAATTCGGACATATGCGTGCGTATGCACACACATATAAACGTGCATTAATTTGATCATCGACATTCTCTTTGCTTTGTCTTGTTCTTTTCTTTTGCTTGCATTCTTGTGTTTGCACTTCAATTAAATTTGACTTTAAATGTAAAATCATATAAACATATACAGTTATATTAAGGAATATCTTTCCTATAGAATTAATTTCTTTATCATATGTCTTAAGTCCTTTCCTAATCCACTCAATGTTAAGCCTTGATTCACTCTGGCAATGTCGGCCAAAATATCATTCTTTAATTCTTTACTATTTTATATAATTAATATTGTTCCGCAGCTACCGAAGCAGTTCATTGGGCCCAACGAGCTCGTCAAGGAAAGTGTTTGAATTTGGTAATGATCATTAGTTTCGTATTGAATGGAAATGTTGACCTTCGTGAGTAAAAAGGCTCAGTTTGCTATGAATTGTATTTTATATCTTAAGTTAATGAACCTTTTGTTATATATGAATCTTTTGAATCTTGATTAATCGAACTATTTTGAATTGACATGAATTTGGAATAAATAACAACCATTCTGTCTAAGTACATAATGCCAATGATGCATCGAGTGTAATAATGCGCGGTAGTTACGTTAGGGGCCATGCCAACATCGTTCCACGCATTGCCGAAGGTAGGGAGGTTATAGAGGAACTAGTGATCTCCTACACCTAGGATCACTAAATTAAATACGCGACTACCGGATTCCTTCTTGCCATCTATGCCGACCGGGGATTGATTACATTTGTTTTTTTTTGTTTTGATCAAAGTAGATTCTGGGTCAGTGCACTTAAATTTTTATAATATGGCGAGAACCAGGAAGTATAGGGATAGGAAAGACCCCGACCACATCCGGCGAGCTGAGCCCAGAGCGCAGTATACTGCACTAGCCCCGATTCCCTTTCCTGCTGAGGCTGCATTGCCAACAAGATTTAACCAGCCCGTAGCCGTAACATTATAAAATGGCGCCCAACGTGGGGCCGAAGACGAAACGACGTGTTATAATCGGAAAAGTGTAGAAAAGATACGATGGAAATAATCGTATAATCGTATAATGAGGATAATTCCGAACGGTTGGAGTAACCTTCGTGCTTCACGGTTAAGCTCTGTTAATACATCCATTAGCCTGTTAATTAGAAAATTCGGTATATCGTGTAGACGTGTAGTCAGCTTTTGTAATGGAGATTTCAATTCGACTGAGTAGGGATTGGTCTACCAAGAAATGACGGCGTGAACTGTATAGATGTCTGAAGAAAATATTTTAGTAGAATAAAGATGTTAGTGCCGTGTATCTGAGCTGTGGAATTTGCGATTGCAATTCAGGATTTTCTATTGACCGCTGCCTGGCTGCCTTGTAGGCGCTGCAGCCCTTGTAGGCGCTGATGTGGGCGCCCTGGCAGTTGGCGCATTTGGAAGCGACGTTCCTCGGCTTGCTGCACTCCGTCGTCAGGTGTCCACCCGCGCATTTCATGCAGACAGCAGCTCGTCTACAGTATGCGCGGGTGTGGCCAAACACCTGACATCGATGGCACTGGGCAGGGTCACGGAAGTCTCTCAACTGTGACGGGCCTCCCACCCAGGCGTCGCAGCTTCAATCCCTCGTATTGGCCACGGTCCGGTTTGGGGGCTATCTCAGCCTCAAAGAGGTTGAATTGACGGCTGCGATCGAATCGATCGGTGATCGCCCGAGTATACCGGACCGTGTACCCCTCGGCCTGCATGCAGTCCCGGAACCAGTCAGAGGGCGTGGAATGGGGAAGACCTTGGATGAGGATCCTCAATCCTCTGTCCTCCACAGGCTGATGCCCGAACTCGCCGTGCAAGGCAATGCAAGTGGCGGGAATGGCTGTGTCTGTGTGTGTATTGGCGGCATCTGCGTACTCACGATCGGTGCAGTCTGTGTTGGCGTTTTTGTTGCTGCTGCTGATGCAGCCACCGTCGCTGTGGCGTCGGCGCTCTACATTGGCATCGTCGTTGGTGTTGGCGCCTGCGCCGAGGGCTCTGCTGCTGGTGCTGCTATTGGCGGTGTTGGTGTTGGTGTTGGTGTTGTTGGCTGCTGCTGCTGCTAGGGCGCCTCTGCGGGCCGCTCTGCCGCCGTCGCTGTGGCGTCTGTTCGATCCTCGTCTGGCCATTCCTCTCGTCATAGTTGTTGTTAGTTTGTGTATTGGCGATTTGCTGTCTGTTTGTTGTTTTCCCTTATTGAAAAGTCTCTTGTGTGTGTGTGTTTGTGTTTAATGTATTTATTGGCACTTTCTGTATCTTTACACAGTTTGTCTCTCGTTAGGTTTGTGTTTTTATAAGTTAATGTTATTTATTGGCGTTTAAAATTAATGACATTTATTGGGGAGCAGAAAGCTTGTCGATAGTAGTAGTGGCGGTGGTCGGGGGGAGGAAGGGACTTTTTGTCATGTCAGCGGGGACACGGCACGGCACGGCACACGACAGACACCACAAAAAAAGAAAACGAGCGGGTGGACGAGATGAGAGTGGCGGACGAGGTTCATGGTGGAACTCTCAAATTCCCGCCAACTCTCATACTCTCCCCCTCAACTCGAAAGGCCCGATCGCCGATCGTCATTTACCGGTGCTCTCACCCCCGGTTCCACTTTCACTCACCCCAATATTGAGTGAGATGAAAGTAGTCCGAGTTCTAATTTGCGTGGTATTTTTGGGTCATTAATGGCGTTGCCACTTGTCAGGTATTGTGGAATGCGTGATAGTTGGGAAAGAAGAAGAAGAGGGAAAGGTAATTATGCTAAAATAAATAACTAAAATTAATTAAATTACATTACAGCTAAGGACAATCTATCTTCAATTACTACAAATAAGGACTACAAAACTACAGAGATATATACAAGGTAAAACAAACAATAATTACAATACATTTACACAACAATAAACATACTTAAATATCATTTATTTTGTTAACAGGAGGACAACTACAACAAAGCACCGGCCGGCATGGCAAACGCAATGCAGAACATTGCGCCGCATACCGGCCGGCTCCGTTGTCCCCATGTGCAGGATTAGTGGCACCACCTGAGATCTTTAGTGGCGATGGCTGGACTTGGAAATGGCGTGCATCGTGGGCATTGATGGTGTTGATGGCAAGTGGCTCTGGTCCGGTCGCCCACGTTGCATCTGTCGCTGGTTGGTGTTGGCTGCTGCACTCGAGTGGCACTGGTCCGGCCACCCAGCCTTTTTTTTCCTGATTCTCCTTTTGCAGGATTTGCTGGCGTCTGGCGGCTCAACACCAGGCCATCCCGCTCTCACATAATGGCTGTAGCATACAACGTATAGCGATACGCTATCATAACGAGCTGATCTTATTGTAGCGACCAGAGGAGCACGCGCTGGTTCCGGCTTCTATTTGTCGTCGGCAAGGGGGGGGTGAGGATTTACCACTGTGCTACCTGCTCGCATTGGATACCTATAATAATATTGATTTCGCGTGCTGTTTTCCTCCCTAACACATGATCGATCGGACTGGACATACAGAAAAGAAATTACCAAGAGTGACAAGCTATGCACACATAGAGGTTGCTCTGCAAAGAAAACAGAACATGCTGAAGTACGGGTTGCGCTGCTGAGTAGCTGTAGGTGCAGCAGCGTTTTGCCCACCCTACCTTGACCATCTGGGCCGCAAAGCCATTTATACCAACAACAAAAAAACCCACGGTTACTGTTCTTGCTATCTCTTCCGGCATGTGGATCTGCCCAACTGTTTTACCTCTCCCCTTCCTTCTTTCCTATACCTCTCCTTATCTCACGCTCATGTATGCATTTTATTTAGAGTAAAGCAATATTCTTTCACTTACGTGCCATCCATCTCCAAAAGCGCTTTTGTCGAAGACGATCCGCTTGCTGTAATTGCTGTAAATGTAATTTTGTTGGGAGAGCACAACAACAAAAAGAGAAAAGAAGAGAAAGAACAAGGCGCGCAGAGGCTTTCGGGGGACTGCTTTTTTTTCTTTGCTTTTGTGCATTGATATTGTATTTCTTTTCCCTTATGCCTTTCTTTTCTTTGGGCTCCACATAGGGCTAGCCCTTACGGTTTAAGGGAAAAGAAAAGCAAGACTGAATTAACGGCGCTGCACTGCCGAAAGGGGAGCAAGGTATTTGTATTCGTACTCACTAAGACTTTGCCTACTGGCTCATGGGTATAATTTTGATCTGGGTTTTTATTCCCTCTATTTTTTTTTCACTAAGCCAGGTCGGCCGAGGGCAAGATATTTACGCAAAAAAAAAATTGGGGCAAAAAAAAAATGTTCGATATTCCGCTTTAGTTTCGCAGCTTCCCGGCGCCGACGATGCTGCTGATGCACTGAGTCGGATCCACAGCTGGAGCGGCGGACTCTTCTCTGCCTTGTGCTTCTCTGCGCCAGCGGCGAATTCGATCGGTTGTTGTGCTTTTTTTCGGGAGCGCAGTCTCTTCTCTTCCCTTTCTATGGCCAGCTGGTTGTGGCTGTGGCCGGCTCGGTCATCGATCCCAATTATCTTTTTCCGCTATTCTCCCTTGGAAATCTGCTTGGCACAAAGTGCCAATTCTGTAATAGAATAAAACCCATGTTCCATTTAACACTACCTAGCGACACCTAAACCCCAATGTCCAACTTACCGCTATGTGGCGATTGGCACTCTTGTTATATTAACTTGCATATGGCCGTCCGAAAAAAAAAAAAAGAGACCACTTTCGGATGCCTTGCCTCCGGCGTGGGGTCAGAATGGAACGCCCCCTTAATGGGGTGGCAAATTTATTTTCGATTTCTTTATGGTATAATTTGAAAGCAACACGATTCCTCTTTTTTTTTCTTTTTATACCCGATACTCAAAATGGGTATTGGGGTATATTAGATTTGTGGTAAAAGTGGATGTGTGTAACGTCCAGAAGGAATCGTTTCCGACCCCATAAAGTATATATATTCTTGATCAGCATCAATAGCCGAGTCGATTGAGCCCTGTCTGTCTGTCCGTCCGTCCGTCTGTCCGTCTGTCCGTCCCCTTCAGCGCCTAGTGCTCAAAGACTATAAGAGCTAGAGCAACGATGTTTTGGATCCAGACTTCTGTGATATGTCACTGCTACAAAAATATTTCAAAACTTCGCCCCGCCCACTTCCGCCCCCACAAAGGACGAAAATCTGTGGTATCCACAATTTTAAAGATATGAGAAAACCAAAAACGTAGAATTGTAGAGAATAACCATATCTTTAGACTGTGGAATCTGAATTGGATCGTATTATTATTATAGCCAGATCAAGAAAACAATTTCATTTTTTCTCGCCCTGTCTCTCTCTAACACACACGTAGCATAGGCGGCTTTGCTTAGAGTAAAACATTAGCGCCAAGATCTCAGAGACTACAAAAGCTAGAGCAACCAAATTTGGTATCCACACTCCTAATATATCGGACCGAGACGAGTTTGTTTTTTTAAAAATTTCGCCACACCCCCTTCCGCCCCCGCAAAGGACGAAAATCTGGGGATATTCAAAAATCTCAGAGACTATTAAGGCTAGAGTAACCAAATTTGGTATCCGCACTCCTGTTAGATCTTACTATAAAACGTGTATCTCAAAATTTCGCCCCACCCCCTTCCGCCCACACAAAGGATGAAAATCTGTTGCATCCTTAATATTGCACATTCGAGAAAACTAAAAACGCAGAATCATAGATAATGACCATATCTATCAGATTGCTGATCTGGATCAGATCAGATCATTTTTATAGCCAATAGGAACAAATCAATTTGCAGTGGCTACGCAGCGCCCGACGTCACGCTCAGACTGATTTTCTGTCTCTCTCGCACGCACTCTTTGTCGTGTCGTTTAATATTAGCGGCGTCTGCCGGAGGAGAGCCATACTGACTTAGTATCAGGTATAACCGTAGAGTTGCGGTGTCCGCAGAAACTCACAACGTTCCCCCTCGTTTTTCTTTGATTTGGCACTGGCGCGAGGTTTAGTTTTGTTTTTCCCTCTTTCCACCAAAAACACTACCTTCTGAAGTGGGGCCCAAAATCGAAAAGAGCGACCGTAGCTGGGCTTGCATCCACGAACCCTCCTAACAGCGAAAGTGCCAACCACCATTTCCCTCGAGTTAACATAACCGCTGCCTGCTCTCTCCCGAGTCCGACCGTCTGCCCAAAAAGTCCCCGCCGATCACGAGCAATAGGGGCGCTAAACGCAATTACGATATTTCCTGGATTTAAAAATTTTGATTAGTTTTTTTGTTTTTCCGTTCTTTTACTTTTTTTTCTGTTGTTGTAGTAATACTTTTGTAGCTGGTTCAAGCGTCACTACATGGCATGAGAGACGGGTGCGACCCAGTGGAGCGGCAACAGGCGTCAGCATCTGCATTGTCGTTTGGAATGGCAGCTGTGAGCAGGTATTTGCGTGACGTCATTGTGATGGTGTGGTGGCAGCGTCATCAGAAAGAGGCCTCCTTTTCCGCCCAATTCGCAGGAAATTGTCAATGTTGGTGGCGAGGCAGCTTCTTGTTGGTCAGCTCTGTCTGGTGATTGGCAGGTACGTGTGATTTTCATGTGTTTTGGCCGTCTTTCGTGTTGTCGTGAATTGACGGTTTTTCTTTGTTGCAGTGGCTGTCTCTGGATCAACGCTTGGGCGCATTAACAGGCGCCGCCCGATCGCATGCTTTCGCGTGCGCTGGCGACTTGGGCCCTCCATATTTCGCCCAGGCCATCTAGCACCTCAAATGGATCGTGATCGGTCCATTCGTCGTCGTCGCCATCGTCTAATTCAGTCGCGTCGCAGTCAATGTCGGACTCTGATTCCGATATGGCTGCTGCTGTATTGGCGGCGACTGATGGTATTGGCAGAGGGGCAGGAACTGCTGCTGCTGTTGGTTGGAGTGGGGGCATGGCTGTTGTGCCCTTGCCATTTGCTGCAGCCAATTTGGTGAGTTGCTCTGCCATCTGGTTAATCCTCCTTTCCAACTCTTTTATTTGCTGTTCGTATAATTGCAGATTTTGAGCGCAGCTGCCATAACACTGGACGTCTGGCTGCTGCTGCTGCTGGTGTTGTCGTGGCGTCGGAGCATCATTCGCGATCGGCTGGACCCGTCGGTATTGGCGCCCCCTGGTCGATGGCTGGGGATGATGGTCGCCATACCGATGCTGCTGCCGATGCTGCCGATCCGGTTGGAGTTGGCGTTGCTGCTGCGGATTATGGAGTAGCTGTGGATGTGGCTGCTGCTGGCTACGTTGTATTGGCTGTTGTCGCTGTTGGATTGGCTGTGGCTGCTGATTGCGACGCTCCTCATCCCTGGCGACCCTGTGGGCCGCGAGCCGCTGCCTGGCTGCCTTGTAGGCGCTGCAGCCCTTGTAGGCGCTGATGTGGGCGCCCTGGCAGTTGACGCACTTGGGAGCGACGTTCCTCGGCTTGCTGCACTCCGTCGTCAGATGTCCACCCGCGCATTTCATGCAGACAGCAGCTCGTCTACAGTATGCGCGGGTGTGGCCAAACACCTGACATCGATGGCACTGGGCGGGGTCACGGGAGACTCCAAGTCTCTCAACCGTGACGGGCCTCCCACCCATGCGTCGCAGCTTTAAGACGTCGTATTGGCCACGGTCAGGTTTAGGGGCGATCTCAGCCTCGAAGAGGTTGTATTGACGGCTGCGATCGAATCGATCGGTGATCACCCTCACAAACCGAACCGTGAACCCCTCGTTCAGCATACTGCTGCGAATCCAATCCGGCGGCGTGGAGTGGGAGAGTCCTCGGATGAGAATCCTCAACCCACGATCCTGGCTGGGCTGATGCCCGAATTCGCCGTGCCGGATGTCATCGTCGGTGGTAGTGGCAGGGGTGTTTGTGATGGTGATGGCGGTGGTGGTGTTGGTGTTTGTATTGGCAGGTATTTGTATTTGTATTGGCGTCATTATTATCTCTATTGTTAATTGTGGTATTGTCTGTGTGAATGGCTGGTAATTGTCTATGTATTGGCTGTTGTCGATGTTGGTGATGGCTGTGGGTCTGGCTATTGGCATTTATAGTAGTGGCAGGGGCATGGGCTGGGGCAGGGGCATGTGTTGGCTGTGCAGATTGCGGCATAGTGGCAGGATCGGCAACTGTGTTGGTGTTGGCTGCATCTGCCGTCCGTTTCTGCTGCTTCTGCTGTTGCTCCCTCAACTCGTGCTGCCTCAGCTGCTCCTGGACAATAGCCTCTAGCTCCTCCATTGTCTGCCTTTTTTTCTTCGGCTTCCCAATTGGCGGACGCTGCTGCCGCTGCTGGTGATGGCGGCCCCGTCGTCTAGCCTGCTTCCTCTCACCCTCACCCTCATCGTCACTCCCACTGTCGATGAGGGCGCGGCGTCGTTTTGGTGTTGGTGGGATTGGTGGCATTCATGCAGGCTGGGCATTGGCACGGATCGACCCGCTGCTCGAACTCGAACCAGGTTCGACTCGCAACAGGTTCGATCCGGTCGTGTGTGTGTGTGTGTGTGTACGTGGCGGCCCGTTGACCCTTTCTTTCTCGTCGGCTTGCCGGCTCTCCTCTGTCTTCTCCCTCTCCCGTTACAACCGAACTGTCCGAGAGCGTGAGAGGCGGGAAAAGTGGCGTCTTGTTGGGCCCCTCTTTTGTGTTTGGCGGGATTTTGGGATTTGGCGGGGTTGCGGGATTTGCGGTTGGTATTGGCGCTGCTGTTGCTGCTGATGTGATGGCGATCTCGAGGGGGGAGTGGCTATGGCCGTGGATATATCGGCCATGGCAATGGCTGGGTACTCACTCGCTGGGTCGCTGTGGCGTCGGCGCTCTGCATTGGTTGGGGCGTTGGTGTTTGCGCCTGCGCCGAGGGCTCTGATGCTGCTGCTGCTATTGGCGGTGTTTGTGTTGTTGGCTGCTGCTGCTGCTGCTGCTGCTGCTGCTGCTAGGGCGCCTCTGCGGGCCGCTCTGCCGCCGTCGCTGTGGCGTCTGTTCGACCCTCGTCTGGCCATTCCTCTGGTCATGGCTGGCTGTTGGTTTGTGTGTTGGCGATCTGCTGCCTGTTTGTTGTTTTTAATTGAAAAGTCTCTTGTGTGTGTGTGTTTGTGTTTAATGTATTTATTGGCACTTTTATTCTCTGTTTTCTCGTCTATCACAGTTATCTCTTTTTGGTTTGTGATGTGGACGGGAACAAAAGCTTGTCATAGATAGTAATGGGTGTGGTGGAGGAAGGGCGGCACGGCACGGCACACAACAGACACCACAAAAAGAACAGGGCAACACAGAAAAAACGTCAATGGCGACACGGCACAGAACAATCAAAAGCGACACGACACGAAACGGTTATGGCACGTCCGACGATCACAACCTCTCGAGCGGGTGGACGAGATGAGAGTGGCGGACGAGGTTCATGGTGGAACACTCATATGTCCACCAACTCCCATACTCTCCCCCTCAACTCGACCGGCCCGATCGCCGATCGTCATTTACCGGTGCTCTCACCCCCGGTTCCACTTTCACTCACCCCAATATTGAGTGAGATGAAAGTGGTCCGAGGGCAGCAGCACCGATAAGTAGGCAATGGAGAATTTGCATTGGCCGTTTGTTTTAGTGGCTGTCTGTGTTGTCGTTGGTTAATGGCCAGTGTCTTATGTTTGTGCTGTTTGTGTTGGCTGCTCTGTTGGCGGGGGATGGAATGGGAAGGGGGAAATTTGCCTGCTCCCGTATAACCGCCCGGATACTTTAAACTTCCGGATCTTACGATCCGTTTAAATGGATTTGTTGGGGCATTTGGCAGAGTGGCGAAGGTTGGCAGTGTACATTTTATTCCTGCACAACCGCATTTGGCATTTAGTGGCATTGAAGTGTGTGGGGGGTGGGTGGGTGAGGAAATGGCTGGGCGTTAATTGCCGAAGTTGCGACCGATAACACACTGGGCATTGAGAAATGCATTTTAAGTTTGAAATGGCTTTTTGGTGTGTTATCGGTCAAAGTCTGGTCTTTGCGTGGTATTTTTGGTAATACCACGTGTCAAGGGGAATTATGGGAATGGCAGATAGGTTGGTAAGAAGGTAAAACTAATTAGAAAACTACGAAAATTTACAATTAACTACAGAGAAAACTACATTAATTTACAAAAACTTATTCCTAATATCACAGGCTAGTAACTAAAACTATGGACAAACTATCTACGGACATGCAAAAACTACAGAAACAACAGGATTGACATCTACAACAAGAACATTGATGCAGACAAGGTAAAATAAACGATAATTGACATACATTTACAACATATAAACATATTAATTATATTTATTTTATTTCTAAAAGGAGTACAAACAACAACGGAGCACCGGCGGGCATAACAAACGCAATGCGAACATTACGCTGTATACCGGCCGGCTCTGTTGTCCCCCTGTGTGTTGTTTATTGGCTGGATGTGTGTATTGGCGTGCATCGTGGGCAATGATGGTGTTGTTGATGGCGAGCGGCTCTGGTCCGGCCGCCCACGTTGCATCTGTCTGTGGGTTTGGTGCAGCAGAGCGAGTGGCACTGGTCCGGCCACCCGAAGATGCATTGTCCAGTGTTTTGGCGTTGGCATCGATGTGTGATGCCAACAAATTGTAGTATTTGCCGCATCCAAGTGGCGAACTGGTCCGGCCACCAGGATACGTTGTCGGTTTTAATTGTTGGCCGCATCCGAGTGGCTGCTGGTCCGGCCATCCAGGATGCGTTGTCAGTAGAATTGGCCTGGCCGCCTCGGCCACGTTCGTCGTCAATTTGTAATGGCGTTTTGAGTGGCTGCTGGTCCGGCCACCCAGGTGAGGGGGGGTTTGTTTTGGGGTTTGATTTTTAATTTGTGTTTATTTGCAGGTGCCTGTCGTCGATTTGGATGTTGTTGCTGGCTACCCTTGTCTGGTTTGTGTTGGCATAGGAGACGTTTGCAGGTGAGTATTTGTGTTTTTTATTGGCAGCCTCGTTCATGATTCTCCTTTTTCTTCTTCCTTTTTCAGGATTTGCTGGCGTCCGGCGGCTCAACACCAGGCCATCCCGCCCTCACATAATTGGCATGAGAGACGGGTGTGACCCAGTGGAGCGGCAACAGGCGCCAGCATCTGCGTCGTCGTTGGAATGGCTGCTGTCTGTTTGGAGTGGCGTGACGTCATTGTGATGGTCGGTGGCAGCGTCATCAGAAAGGGGCCTCATATTCCGCCCATTTGGCAGGAAATTGTCAATGTTGGTGGCGAGGCAGCTTCTTGTTGGTCAGCTCTGTCTGGTGATTGGCAGGTAAGTGTGGATTTTGTGTGTTTTGGCAGTCTTTCTTTGTTGTCCGTATTGACGTCTTTTTCTTTGTTGCAGTGGCTGGACAAAAAGTCCCTTCCTCCCCCGACCACCGCCACTACTACTATCGACAAGCTTTCTGCTCCCCAATAAATGTCATTAATTTTAAACGCCAATAAATAACATTAACTTATAAAAACACAAACCTAACGAGAGACAAACTGTGTAAAGAGACAGAAAAGGCCAATAAATACATTAAACACAAACACACACACACAAGAGACTTTTCAATAAGGGAAAACAACAAACAGACAGCAAATCGCCAATACACAAACTAACAACAACTATGACGAGAGGAATGGCCAGACGAGGGTCGAACAGACGCCACAGCGACGGCGGCAGAGCGGCCCGCAGAGGCGCCCTAGCAGCAGCAGCAGCAGCCAACAACACCAACACCAACACCGCCAATAGCAGCACCAGCAGCAGAGCCCTCGGCGCAGGCGCCAACACCAACGACGATGCCAATGTAGAGCGCCGACGCCACAGCGACGGTGGCTGCATCAGCAGCAGCAACAAAAACGCCAACACAGACTGCACCGATCGTGAGTACGCAGATGCCGCCAATACACACACAGACACAGCCATTCCCGCCACTTGCATTGCCTTCCCCCCCCCCCCACCCTTGCCAATAATACCCAAAGAAAGGCGCCAAACACAAAAGAAAGGCCCAACAAGACGCCACTTTTCCCGCCTCTCACGCTCTCGGACGCACAAAAGAGAAGACAGAGGAGAGCCGGCAAGCCGACGAGAAAGAGCGGGCCAACGGGCTGCCACGCACACACACACACACACGACCGGATCGAACCTGTTGAGAGCTGAACCTGGTTCGAGTTCGAGCAGCGGGTCGATCCGTGCCAATGCCCAGCCTGCACAAATGCCACCAATCCCACCAACACCAAAACGACGCCGCGCCCTCATCGACAGTGGGAGTGACGATGAGGGTGATGGTGAGAGGAAGCAGGCCAGACGACGGGGCCGCCATCACCAGCAGCGGCAGCAAACACAAAACATAAATACAAACACCAACACCGTCACCGCCACTCACACCAGCACCATCGCCATAACCAACACCAACACAACTACTGCCACTCCCAATACAGACACCCTTGCCATTGCCAATGACATCCGGCACGGCGAGTTCGGGCATCAGCCTGTGGAGGACAGAGGATCTGACATCTGACGACGGAGTGCAGCAAGCCAAGGGCCGTCAATCCCAAATGCGCCAACTGCCAGGGCCAGCACATCAGCGCCTACAAGGGCTGCAGCGCCTACAAGGCAGCCAGGCAGCGGCTCCTGGCCCACAGGGTCGCTGTCCAGGAGCATCGACGGCAGCAGCAGCAGCCTCAGCCACTACGGCAACAGCCACAGCCAATGCAGCAGCCAATTCAGCAGCAACAGCCAGCACATCGTCTCCAGCAGCCACCACAACGTCACCAGCAGCCACTACAGCGACAGTTGCAGCAGCAGCCACCCACCCAGCCCCTCCACCCACAGCCGCAGCAACGCCAACGCGGTCCGGGTCGGCAGCATCGGCAACAGCTACAGCATCGCGACCAACATCCCCAGCCACTGGCCGAGGGGCGCCAATACCAAAGGGTCCAGCCCATGCAGCCGATCCCAAATCCTACTCCGACGCCACGCCAACCCCAGCTACAGCAGCAGCCAGGCGCCCAGTGCGATGGGAGCTGTGCCCATAATCTGAAAAGATATGCCGGTAAAATTAGAGAGCTGGAAGAAAAACTGGCAGCAATTACAACGACATTGACAAACCTGCTGCAGGCAAGGGACGAGAGCACGGGAGGAGTGCCGCCACAACGGACAACAACAGCAGCAGCAGCATCCACACAGCCATCACCAAGACCAGCACCAAATACGCACCATGACGCCGCAGCCAGATCGGACTCTGAATCCGATATGGACTGCGAAGCAATTGACGACGATGATGACGACGAATGGACCGACCACGATCCATTTGACGCGCTGGATGGCCTGGGCGAAATATGGAGGGCACAAGTCGCCAGCGCACGCGAAAGCATGCGATCGGGCGGCGCCCATTGATGTGCCCAATCGTCGATCCAGAGGCCAGCCACTGCAACAAAGAAAAAGACGTCAATACGGACAACAAAGAAAGACTGCCAAAACACACGAAATCACACGTACCTGCCAATCACCAGACAGAGCTGACCAACAAGAAGCTGCCTCGCCACCAACATTGACAATTTCCTGCCAATTGGGCGGAAAAGGAGGCCTCTTTCTGATGACGCTGCCACCACACCATCACAATGACGTCACGCAAATACCTGCTCACAGCTGCCATTCCAAACGACGATGCAGATGCTGAGGCCTGTTGCCGCTCCACTGGGTCACACCCGTCTCTCCTGCCATTATGTGAGGGGGGATGGCCTGGTGTTGAGCCGCCAGACGCCAGCAAATCCTGCAAAAGGAGAATCAGGAAAAAAAGTCTGCCAATTAAAACACAAATACTCGCCTGCAAAAGTCTCTCACGCCATCACAAACCGGACAAAGGTCGCCAGCAACAACATCCAAACGCCGACAGTACCTGCAAATAAACATAAATTAAAAATCAAACGCCAAAAACAAACATCTCATCTGGATGGCCGGACCAGCAGCCATTTAAAACGCCATTAAAAACCGACGATGAACGTGGCCGAGGAGGCCAGGCCAATCCACCTGACAACGCATCCTGGTGGCCGGACCAGCAGACACTCGGATGCGGCCAATAACTCGACTCGTTGGCATTAATCACACGATGCCAATGCCAACACAAGGACAATGCAGTTGGGTGGCCGGACCAGTGCCACTCGAGTGCAGCAGCCAACACCAACCAGCGACAGATGCAACGTGGGCGGCCGGACCAGAGCCGCTCGCCAACAACACCATCATTGCCCACGATGCACGCCATCTCCAAGTCCAGCTCAGCTCAGCTGTTCCCTACCTCGAGCTTGCTTGCACCTGACCTTCTCGGAACGACACAGGCTTGGCTCGTAAATTGTATTGAGCAACGTTGCGCTCATACGCTTTCTTAATATTGCCCTGTATATCTTTTCGAATTAGAGCTAAATTGTCTGACCTAGCTACCGGGACAACGGGTTCTTCCAGCAAGTCTAAATCCTTCAGAAGCTTATAATCCGTCCCATGAGTGAGCATATCTAAGCCAAACAGGGCTCGATATGGTGAACAACCTAAGGTCTGATGTAGTGACGATCGCAGCGAACAAGATATACTTGAGAGATGCTGATCCCAGTATGTCTGATCCTGCTGAAGATATGCTCGCACGGCAGCTAACAATGAACGATTTACTCGTTCCGCCGCATTACTTTGGGGAGAGTATAGTGCCGTGTACATTTGTTTAATTCCCAGCTGTGTCAAGAATGCGTTGAATTCTGTAGCTTTGAATTGTTTTCCATTGTCGCTAACAATAGTTTCAGGCACCCCATAGGCATGAAAGATATGCTTTAGCAGAAATTCTTGGATTACTACGGAAGTAAATTTCTTCAGGGGGTGTAGCCAATGGTATTTACTGAAGTGATCTTAGACAATTAGCAAACCTACATGTCCATTTTTGCTGCGTGGATAAGGTCCAAGCAGATCTATGTATAATCGTTGAAATGGTCGACAAGTTGGTATGTGGTTTCCCATGGGTGGCCGCAGAGTATAATTATGAGGTTTCCATGCTTTGCACACCTCACAACTACGAATATACTCTCGAACATCTTTAGCTAAGCCGGGCCAAAACAGACTTCTTCGAACTTTTTCTATGGTCTTTTGCATGCCGGCATGCGCTGAAGTAGGATTGTCATGAGCTTGTTTAAGAACGTCGGCCTTCAATCGCTCGGGAACCCATAACTTCCAAGTTCGACTGTCTTGCTCCGCCTTTCCATCTGCGTGTTCGGTTCGAATGTACAGAAATTGGTCGATAATCTTCAGATCGGGCAGTTGAGAGGAATTTTCCTGATACTGTTCTTTTAACTGTTGGTAGCTCTCATCCTGAAAGGCATCGGATTCGAGATCTATCACAGGACTCATCACTACTGCGGATACTTCAGGTTCATGTAATCGGGAAAGAGCATAGGGGACAATGTGATCTTTTCCTTTTCGGTGCGATATCGAGAATTTAAATTGCTGCAATCTAAAAATCCATCGAGCTAACCTCCCCGACACGTTTTGCTGGCGCATTAGCCACAACAAACTGGAATGATCAGTAACCACTTCGAATTCCTGCAGTTCCAGATAGCAACGGAATTTTTCGATGGCCAGAATTACGGCCAAGCACTCGCGCTCCGTAACGCTATAGTTACGTTGCGCACGACTTAGTTTTTTCGACATAAACGCTATTGGCTTTTCCTGCAGATCCACCAATTGCACGAGCACGGCTCCTATACCAAAATCACTAGCATCACAGTGGAGGAAAAATTTCTGTTCGAAGTCTGGGTTTTCGAGCACTGGAGCAGAAGTCAACACGGTTTTTAAAGAGTCCATTGCGACTTGTGCTTCCGGGGTCCAAATAAATTTCTTTTTGTTGGAAAGAAGCTCGGTGATAGGACAGGATAGCTCAGAGAAATTCTGGATGAATCTCCGGTACCAGCCACAGACCCCAAGAAAGCCGCGAACCTGTTTTAGATTCCTTGGCGGTGGCCAGTTCACTATACAAGCTACTTTGGAGGGATCAGTGCAAATACCTCCATTACTGATGACGTATCCAAGATAATTTACGCTGGTGACACAGAACTGACTCTTCTTAATATTCAGAGTCAGGTTGGCTTTTCTGAACTGTTCAGCGAGTCGTACCAGCACGGCTAGATGAGAAGATAAATCTGCTGATACGATGCAGAGATCGTCCAAGTATCCAAAGACGCAGTAACGCAAATCCGGGGGAATGATCTCATCCATCAAACGACACATAGCTTTACACAGGCCAAAAGGCATAACCTTAAACTGATATAAAGGCCTTCCCGGGACCGTAAAAGCAGTTAGTGACTTGGAATCCTCAGAGAGTTCGATCTGCCAATATGCATCTTTTAGGTCCAGCTTGGTTATGATATTTGCCTTGGGCAACCGGGCAAAAATACCATCGATACTTGGTAATGGGTAGGCATCCTTACGGGTGACTTCATTCAGTCTTCGAGCATCGAGACACAGACGGACTTTGTTGGGCTTGAGTACCAGTCGCATTGGCGAACTCCAAGCACTGGATGACGGTTCGATGACGGCTGCCTCATCGTCTTTCGAGCTTATCTCGACAGCTGCAATGATGTCTGGGGCCAGCGAAAAGGATCTCCAAAAATCGTGACCTAGGATTAGATTTTGTGTCAGGGATGGAATTATATATAACTTCATGGGTTTCTCGATAGTTCGATAACGCATGATGACATTTAATACCCCCAGTATCTGTTGACTTTGGCCATCTGCAGTTTTTGCAGTGGCTTTTATTAGTTTATATTCAGAAAAGGATGAAAAATCGGTCTGAGCTACTTCAGCACCTATACAGCTGATACTTGCGCCGGTGTCTAACAGCCCCTGGTTCTGTTCGACCCAGAAAGGATACTTCGGCATAACTGCGCATATCCTTGGGACTATTAATAATAGCGGAAACTAACAGTCTACGGTTATTTTTGACATTATCATAATATTTTCTTAAACGCTGGATTCGTTTTGGGGCTTCATGTGGTTTTTCATTAAAAATTCTGTTTCGAACCTCTAAATATTTATGAATCCGTTCGGGATAGGGTAAAAACCGACAACTTCTCTTTACGATCGTATTCGTTTCCTTTCTTTTCTCACAACAAGAAGCCAAACTCTTCTTGTCTCGCTCTAAGTCAACGGGCAAGATTAATGGTGGTTTTTGGGGGCATCCGGCTGTTGTTGGATGCACCCTTCTGACGGTTTTCCGAAGCTCTACGAATGCATGTTTGGCACTGCGGCTTATAGACATTCGGAGCTCCACAGCCGTAACAAAATATCCGCCTATCTGCCATACAATTTTCCCCCATCTGTACTAATCTTCTCAATTGACCAACTGAGCTAATGGACTGATATAAGATTTTGTGACGGGTTTCGGGAAGCAAATTTGCTTTTAATATTTCTATTAATTCCTCTTCCGCCATTTTAATGCCAAATTTATCTATAAGACCAGCCACGGCGTCGTGAAAAGCGACGAAGGGTTCTCCGACGTGTTGCTTTCGAGCTCGAATCAATTCCTTGCTCATAAACTCAGAACGATAGTCTTTATATTGTTGTCTAAGAGCTGCACAAAATTCTGTCCAAACGATGCGACCTACCTGCTTGTGGTATCTCCAATACCAATCGCGCGCTTTGCCAACAAGCAAGATGTGCAAATGTTTGCAAAGGCCGAGAAAATCGCTATCCAAGGTTTCATCGGTTAATGTTTTGACTCGGTAAATGAATTCTTCTACACCTAAACCTTCGGTAGAACCATCAAAAGGAACATTCCACTTTTGCATAATGTTGGCCGTCTTGGCCGTTCGCAGGCTAGTCATGCTGTTTATACATGAAACTGGTGTTGGGATATTTGGCCTCGCATACCCTTCCTGCGGACTCTCTGGCGGCTGAATCTGCAAAGTGGATATGGCTCTGGCCACAGTGCGCTCAATTATCTGTTGGAGGACATCCAAGTCCAACCCCTGGCTTAGAGGGGCTGTCCGTGCATTGGGTGCTTCCCAAGGGCTAGAGTGAGTGGCGACATTAGCTGACGGAGCTTCAGTCTGGTTGGAGCTACGGCTAGCATCCAATCCCGACAAACACACTACTTCCGGACCGGAAGATCGACCTGGCGGGAACTTCGGGACCTGCTTTTTGGCTGGTGCTCGAGTTCTTTTGGAACGAGTTGGCCTAGTGGTTCGTTCTACCGGGACTGAACCTACAGTTGGAATTTGGCTCAATTGGGTATTCTTGCCATTTCCCTCGGATATCTTACCCGTCTCTGGCTGAAAATGTCCATTTGCCGGGGTCTGTACGACCTCCAAAGCTTTGGCAAGACTTCGAGTAGTATTTCCCGAGGGACCGGGTAATTCTGTTGGTTCCGGCTGCGGCTTGTTTGGAGAACAATTGTTAACAACTAGTTTTGCTTGCGATAACGTACATACTCGGCTACAGTTCGGACAATCATCGTGATGAGGGAACCATTCTTCCAGACATGCTTTATGGAAAACGTGATTGCACGGAGTACAAAAACACGGCTGAGTATTGGACATTTCGGAGCAACAAATGCCGCAAAAGTTTTCCGAACTCAGCGGATTTTTTTGCTGAGGACTATGTCGCAGCGGCATTTTTATTAAGATTTTTTTATTTTTATTTTTTTTTTTTGCTATATTCTACCAAATTTTTCCTAGGCTGACATTTAATGGGTGACATAATAAGATAGGGATAGAAGTTGCGAATCTTTGGAACAGCGACAAAAGAATTGATTTTGTTTGGGCTATGGTTTCTAATTTGCATTGTCTTAGTATCAGTGCACTGGTTTAAGTGTCCACATATGATTCGGCAAGGATACGCAAGCAGCATACGCGATAGTTCCAGACAACCATATACAGCCACCGCTGCCGCTGGAATAATACCCGCCAATGGTAAGGGTATGAGTGAAGACCAAATCTGGGACCGCCATCTCTGTGCTTCCATCACCCGTACAGGGACAATCAGTACTGATAACCGGCCGAAACCAAATATGCAATATTCTGCAATTGTATGCAACCATATGCTATGCGCAAAGAGTAACAATACCAAATCCGAATCAACCTCACAATTCAATCTATTGAAACTAATATCCGCAGAATTAACTGTAGCTTGGAGGACGCGACCTAAACCAATCTCGCTTGTTCGGTATGCATACGCAAGCAGCATATATACACATTCCAGACAACAAGTTTGACTAGCCCGACAGGATGCGTCAACCTGGGAACTACTTTCTCAATTCCGGATGATCACTTAAGCTTCCCTTCGTCGTAGACTCGACGACTTCCCCATAAAACTCAGAGGAACAACCAGTATTAGGATCCAAGCAGAATCCGCAATATTCTGAAATTGTATCGGAGCAATGACCAGATCGTTTAGAGAAAACTAAATTCAGCATTAAACATATGAATACAAACGAGCAATAGGTGGGACGAGCCAATAGCTGATTTCGTTGCTAAAGTTACCAATACTTTTTACTGTCACTATAACTTTGGCTAGGGACCCACGTTGGGCGCCAAAAATGTATGTAACAACGTTACACCCTCGCGTCCAACTGGGTATAGACAGTAGCTAGCATTGAAAAAAACCTGCCCCACGTTGGGCGCCAAAAATTTATGTAACAATTCCACGATATATTTCTATCCGTGAGTAGGGGATGGATTGGAGGGGATGTCGAGGTCACGGCCGGGGGGATTCTTTGGTTCCGTGCTCATTCGGTAACTTGGGGGGGGGGGGGGGGGGGGGGGGGGGGGGGTTCGTTTGACCGCGTCTCGACTCCTACTACATAAACTTTAAATTTTTTAGAATCCCGTGACTCTACCGGGAGCGAACTCCGAAAACAACACTATGCCTATTCCGAGCATAACGGACATTAAACTTTCGTCGGCGTGTTCCAAACTCTCGCGGGCGTGAGGTCTTGCGATGGAAGTCGACCCACACGATTCTATACCCACCCTTCCATGATTTCCAGTGGTGCGAAGGTTCTGGAAATCCCTAAAATTCTTACCCTACCCCATTACGTCACCCTGTCCCTTGGAAATGATAAGTCTACTCCATGTTCATTGCGTTCAATATATACATTCAATACATTCAATATATTTCGTTGTACTTCATCATAGCCATGTTGCTTCAATCAAAAACTAGCAAACCAAGTTTCACTTCCAAAAATAACACAAGTATTGAACTACAATCAGCAGGCAACTAAAAAAAAAATTTTAGTGGAATGAAAAAAAATAGGAGGCTTAATCCCTAAGGAGGAAAAAAAATGTATAGATATAGGTATATATAACCGGTGGAGTATAAATAGAAAAGATAGGAATATAATATAGGATATTCGTAATAAGTAAATTAGGTATGTATAAAGGAAAAAAAATAAAAATCAAAAAAAAATTTCAAAAGCAGCGGGGGTCATACCAGCGATCAGCAATGGTGAGCCAAAACGAAATTTAATTAAACATTATAAATTTATGGATTTTTTTTTTTCTGGGTTGAGGAGATTTTTTTTTCTATGTTGGTTAGTGTATGGCTTGGCTACGTTTCCATGCATTAAAAGAATGCAGGGAATGCGAGCAAGGCAAGCTTAGCAGAATTGGCAAGCGTTGCGCTCTCTTATCAGCAG
Organism: Drosophila miranda; assembly: GCF_003369915.1. Taxonomy (NCBI): domain Eukaryota; kingdom Metazoa; phylum Arthropoda; class Insecta; order Diptera; family Drosophilidae; genus Drosophila; species Drosophila miranda. The sequence continues at coordinate 10,535,718 of NW_022881625.1, read as the reverse complement.
CGGCTGGACGCTGCGCATGCGTTTTAGATTTTGACGAAGACAGGCGCAAAGGAGAAAATTGAAATTGGGTCACTTACGGCTTTAATACAGTGGTCCCTCGCTGAAAGGCGCCTTTCGTTGTGGAGCTGTGGAAACCATGTTAATGTGTGCCCAGGTCGGAGGGGGATTGGTAAATAGGGGGGGGTATGAAAAAGGTTTTTTTTTGTAGTCTGTTACTTTATGATTAAGTTTATATTTAGTCTTTATGCCCTCTATGCCCTCTATGCGCGTACGTTAGATATTGCGCAAGGGTTATGGCCGGTGGAGGTTATGTCGCCGGGCAGGTGGATGCTTCAACGACTCCAAAAGGGAAAAAAAAATCTCGGCCCCACACCAAGGTCGACTCCGAAGAGTACTCCCGTCAAGGGTGGGAGTTTGGTGTGAGTGGGGCAGAACTTTGGGAGAGCCGGGTGGCTACCGCTCGGGGCCAGGGCCCTATGGGCGAAACAGAACCAAACCCACGAGGGCTAAGAAAAAAATCTAACTTTTCCCTACAGGGCACTTTAACATACCAGTTTTTCGGACTTTTCCACGGAGACACGAGCGTTGGGTTCTCCTGGCAGAGCTGCGGGACGCACGGGTTTGCAACAAGAACAACACTTGCTGGCGAGGCGAGGCAAATATGCACTTTTCGCCAGGGTAGTTTCTTGCCAGTTTTCTCGGCGCACGGTTATTAATTTTCGCCCGATTTTTGCGCCGCGCTTACCGTGTGGGATTTTCCCCGTTCCGTTTTATTTCTTTTCGGTTTGTCTTTGTGGCACTTATTTGGGTTACTTTTCTTTTCTTTTGGGCTTACACGTGGTCGATTTAGTTATATATTTGCTACCGACGCGGAGATAGCCACCGGCTGCACAGGTTCAAATTTTCGAAAGAGAACGTTCTGGTGCTTTTGCACTGCTTAAATAAGAGCTTACCGATCTTAAAGCTCGGCTTCGAAAGCTCCGTTGCGATGCGCTGCACAGCACTTACGGCAGCTCAGCTCAGCTGTTCCCTACCTCGAGCTTGCTTGCACCCACCCCAACTATACTATGCCCTGCAGCGATAATTGGCCCAAGGTTATTGCATGCGATATCCGAGCACCATAGCGATAACCTATTTTGAATCGGTATTGTCCAACCGCAACCGTTACACAATGTAGAGCGCCGACGCCACAGCGACGGTGGCTGCATCAGCAGCAGCAACAAAAACGCCAACACAGACTGCACCGATCGTGAGTACGCAGATGCCGCCAATACACACACAGACACAGCCATTCCCGCCACAAGCATTGCCTTTCCCCCCCCCCCCCCCCTTGGCAATAATACCCAAAGAAAGGCGCCAAACACAAAAGAAAGGCCCAACAAGACGCCACTTTTCCCGCCTCTCACGCTCTCGGACGCACAAAACAGTTCGTGAGTAAGGGAGGGAGAAGACAGAGGAGAGCCGACGAGAAAGAGCGGGCCAACGGGCCGCCACGCACACGACCGGATCGAACCTGTTGAGAGTCGAACCTGGTTCGAGTTCGAGCAGCGGGTCGATCCGTGCCAATGCCCAGCCTGCACAAATGCCACCAATCCCTCCAACACCAAAACGACGCCGCGCCCTCACCGACAGTGGGAGTGACGATGAGGGTGATGGTGAGAGGAAGCAGGGCAGACGACGGGGCCGCCATCACCAGCAGCAGCAGCAAACACAAAACACAAATACAAACACCAACACCGTCACCGCCACTCACACCAGCACCATCGCCATAACCAACACCAACACAACTACTGCCACTCCCAATACACACACCCTTGCCATTGCCAATGACATCCGGCACGGCGAGTTCGGGCATCAGCCTGTGGAGGACAGAGGATTGAGGATCCTCATCCGAGGTCTTCCCCATTCCACGCCCTCTGACTGGTTCCGAGACTGCATGCAGGCCGAGGGGTACACGGTCCGGTATACTCGGGCGATCACCGATCGATTCGATCGCAGCCGTCAATTCAACCTCTTTGAGGCTGAGATCGCCCCCAAACCGGACCGTGGCCAATACGAGGTATTAAAGCTGCGACGCCTGGGTGGGAGGCCCGTCACGGTTGAGAGACTTGGAGTCTCCCGTGACCCTGCCCAGTGCCATCGATGTCAGGGGTTTGGCCACACCCGCGCATACTGTAGACGAGCTGCTGTCTGCATGAAATGCGCGGGTGGACACCTGACGACGGAGTGCAGCAAGCCGAGGAACGTCGCTCACAAATGCGCCAACTGCCAGGGCGCCCACATCAGCGCCTACAAGGGCTGCAGCGCCTACAAGGCAGCCAGGCAGCGGCTCCTGGCCCACAGGGTCGCTGTCCAGGAGCATCGACGGCAGCAGCAGCAGCCTCAGCCACTACGGCAACAGCCGATATGGACTGCGAAGCAATTGACGACGAAGATGACGACGAATGGACCGACCACGATCCATTCGACGAGCTGGAGGGTCTGGGCCAAGTGTGGAGGGCCCAAATCGCCAGCGCACGCGAAAGCATGCGATCGGGCGGCGCCCATTGATGTGCCCAAAGAAAAAGACGTCAATACGGACAACAAAGAAAGACTGCCAAAACACACAAAATCCACACTTACCTGCCAATTACCGGACAGAGCTGATCAACAAGAAGCTGCCTCGCCACCAACATTGACAATTTCCTGCCAAATGGGCGGAATATGAGGCCACTTTCTGATGACGCTGCCACCGACCATCACAATGACGTCACGCCACTCCAAACAGACAGCAGCCATTCCAACGACGACGCAGATGCTGGCGCCTGTTGCCGCTCCACTGGGTCACACCCGTCTCTCATGCCAATTATGTGAGGGCGGGATGGCCTGGTGTTGAGCCGCCGGACGCCAGCAAATCCTGCAAAAGGAAGAAGAAAAAGGAGAATCATGAACGAGGCTGCCAATAAAAAACACAAATACTCACCTGCAAACGTCTCCTATGCCAACACAAACCAGACAAGGGTAGCCAGCAACAACATCCAAATCGACGACAGGCACCTGCAAATAAACACAAATTAAAAATCAAACGCCAAAACAAACACCTCCTCAACTGGGTGGCCGGACCAGCAGCCACTCAAAACGCCATTACAAATTGACGACGAACGTGGCCGAGGAGGCCAGGCCAATTCTACTGACAACGCATCCTGGGTGGCCGGACCAGCAGCCACTCGGATGCGGCCAACAATTAAAACCGACAACGTATCCTGGTGGCCGGACCAGTTCGCCACTTGGATGCGGCCAATACTACAATTTGTTGGCATCACACATCGATGCCAACGCCAACACACTGGACAATGCATCTTCGGGTGGCCGGACCAGTGCCACTCGGTCTGCTGCACCAAACCCACAGACAGATGCAACGTGGGCGGCCGGACCAGAGCCGCTCGTCAATGAACACCTTTGCCCACGATGCACGACATCTCCAAGTCCAGCCATCGCCACCAAAGATCCCAGATGGTGCCACTAATCCTGCACAGGGGGACAACAGAGCCGGCCGGTATGCGGCGCAATGTTCTGCATTGCGTTTGCCATGCCGGCCGGTGCTTTGTTGTAGTTGTCCTCCTGTTAAAAATAAATGATATTTAAGTATGTTTATTGTTGTGTAAATGTATTGTAATTATTGTTTGTTTTACCTTGTATATATCTCTGTAGTTTTGTAGTCCTTTATTGTATTAATTGTAGATAGATTGTCCTTAGCTGTAATGTAATTTAATTAATTTTAGTTATTCATTTTAGCATAATTACCTTTCCCTCTTCTTCTTCTTTCCCAACTATCACCCATTCCCCAATACCTGACAAGTGGCAACGCCAATAATGACCCAAAAATACCACGCCAATTAGAAAAATACCCGAGCCGATAACACACCAAAAAGTCACTTCAAATTTAAAATGCATTTATCAATGCCGGTGTGTTATCGGTCGCAACTTCGGCAATTATGCCCAGCCAATCCCACACCCACTGCCTACTCCATTGCCTACTTATCGGTGCTGCTGCCCTCGGACCACTTTCATCTCACTCAATATTGGGGTGAGTGAAAGTGGAACCGGAGGTGAGAGCACCGGTAAATGACGATCGGCGATCGGGCCGGTCGAGTTGAGGGGGTATGGGAGTTGGCGGACATGTGAGAGTTCCACCATGAGCCTCGTCCGCCACTCTCATCTCGTCCACCCGCTCGAGAGGTTGCGATCGTCGGACGCATATTAATTGAACCATCGCTGCCGCCATTAAAATAAAGTGACATTGCAAGTTTGTTTGTTGCCATCATCGTTGCCCGTGTCGTTTGTCGTTTTGACTGTTTTGTCGTTTATCGTTTGCCGTGTCATTTGTGCTCTGGTGCCAAAAAATAAAGACAGTGAAGGCCAGACGACGCCAAGCCAAGCCAGGCAGCAGCCATTTTGTGCCATTAAATACATTAAACACAAACACACACACACAAGAGACTTTTCAATTAAAAACAACAAACAGGCAGCAGACCGCCAACACACAAACCAACAGCCAGCCATGACCAGAGGAATGGCCAGACGAGGGTCGAACAGTCGCCACAGCGACGGCGGCAGAGCGGCCCGCAGAGGCGCCCTAGCAGCAGCAGCAGCAGCCAACAACACCAACACAAACACCGCCAATAGCAGCAGCAGCAGCAGAGCCCTCGGCGCAGGCGCCAAAACCAACGCCCCAGCCAATGCAGAGCGCCGACGCCACAGCGACGGTGGCTGCATCAGCAGCAGCAACAACAACGCCAACACAGACTGCACCGATCGTGAGTACGCAGACGCTGCCAATACACACACAGACACAGCCATTCCCGCCACTTGCATTGCCTTTCCCCCCACCCCGCCCCCTTGCCAATAATACCCAAAGAAAGGCGCCAAACACAAAAGAAAGGCCCAACAAGACGCCACTTTTCCCGCCTCTCACGCTCTCGGTCGCACAAAACAGTTCGTGAGTAACGGGAGAGGGAGAAGACAGAGGAGAGCCGGCAAGCCGACGAGAAAGAGCGGGCCAACGGGCCGCCACGCACACACACACACACACGACCGGATCGAACCTGTTGAGAGTCGAACCTGGTTCGAGTTCGAGCAGCGGGTCGATCCGTGCCAATGCCCAGCCTGCACAAATGCCACCAATCCCACCAACACCAAAACGACGCCGCGCCCTCATCGACAGTGGGAGTGACGATGAGGGTGATGGTGAGAGGAAGCAGGCCGGACGACGGGGCCGCCATCACAAGCAGCGTCAGCAAACACAAAACACAAAAACAAACACCAACACCGTCACCGCCACTCACACCAGCACCATCGCCATAACCAGCACCAACACAACTACTGCCACTCCCAATACACACACCCTTGCCATTGCCAATGACATCCGGCACGGCGAGTTCGGGCATCAGCCTGTGGAGGACAGAGGATTGAGGATCCTCATCCAAGGTCGTCCCCATTCCACGCCCTCTGACTGGTTCCGAGACTGCATGCAGGCCGAGGGGTACACGGTCCGGTATACTCGGGCGATCACCGATCGATTCGATCGCAGCCGTCAATTCAACCTCTTTGAGGCTGAGATCGCCCCAAACCGGACCGTGGCCAATACGAGGTATTGATGCTGCGACGCCTGGGTGGGAGGCCCGTCACGGTTGAGAGACTTGGAGTCTCCCGTGACCCTGCCCAGTGCCATCGATGTCAGGTGTTTGGCCACACCCGCGCATACTGTAGACGAGCTGCTGTCTGCATGAAATGCGCGGGTGGACACCTGACGACGGAGTGCAGCAAGCCGAGGAACGTCGCTCCCAAATGCGCCAACTGCCAGGGCGCCCACATCAGCGCCTACAAGGGCTGCAGCGCCTACAAGGCAGCCAGGCAGCGGCTCCTGGCCCACAGGGTCGCTGTCCAGGAGCATCGACGGCAGCAGCAGCAGCCTCAGCCACTACGGCAACAGCCACAGCCAATGCAGCAGCCAATACAGCAGCAACAGCCAGCACATCGTCTCCAGCAGCCATCACAACGTCACCAGCAGCCACTACAGCGACAGTTGCAGCAGCAGCCACCCACACAGCCACTCCACCCACAGCCGCAGCAGCAACGCCAACGCGGTCCGGGTCGGCAGCATCGACAACAGCTACAGCATCGCGACCAACATCCCCAGCCATCGACCAGGCGGCGCCAATACCAGAGGATCCAGCCGATGCAGCCGATCCCAAATCGTGCTCCGGAGCCACGCCAACCCCAGCTACAGCAGCAGCCAGGCGCCCAGTGCGATGGGAGCTGTGCCCATATCCTGAAAAGAGATGCCAGAAGAAATAGGGATCTGGAAGAAAAACTGGCAGCAATTTCAACAAAACTGACAAACCTGCTGCAGGCAAGGGACGAGAGCACGGGAGGAGTGCCGCCACAACGGACAACAACAGCAGCAGCAGCATCCACACAGCCATCACCACGACCAGCACCAAATACGCACCATGACGCCGCAGCCATATCGGACTCCGAATCCGATATGGACTGCGAAGCAATTGACGACGAAGATGACGACGAATGGACCGACCACGATCCATTCGACGAGCTGGAGGGTCTGGGCCAAGTGTGGAGGGCCCAAATCGCCAGCGCACGCGAAAGCATGCGATCGGGCGGCGCCCATTGATGTGCCCAAAGAAAAAGACGTCAATACGGACAACAAAGAAAGACTGCCAAAACACACAAAATCCACACTTACCTGCCAATTACCGGACAGAGCTGATCAACAAGAAGCTGCCTCGCCACCAACATTGACAATTTCCTGCCAAATGGGCGGAATATGAGGCCACTTTCTGATGACGCTGCCACCGACCATCACAATGACGTCACGCCACTCCAAACAGACAGCAGCCATTCCAACGACGACGCAGATGCTGGCGCCTGTTGCCGCTCCACTGGGTCACACCCGTCTCTCATGCCAATTATGTGAGGGCGGGATGGCCTGGTGTTGAGCCGCCGGACGCCAGCAAATCCTGCAAAAGGAAGAAGAAAAAGGAGAATCATGAACGAGGCTGCCAATAAAAAACACAAATACTCACCTGCAAACGTCTCCTATGCCAACACAAACCAGACAAGGGTAGCCAGCAACAACATCCAAATCGACGACAGGCACCTGCAAATAAACACAAATTAAAAATCAAACGCCAAAACAAACACCTCCTCAACTGGGTGGCCGGACCAGTAGCCACTCAAAATTACACCAACAATCCGAAGACGAACGTGGCCGAGGAGGCCAGGCCAATACTACTGACAACGCATCCTGGGTGGCCGGACCAGCAGCCACTCGGATGCGGCCAACAATTAAAATCGACAACGTATCCTGGTGGCCGGACCAGTTCGCCACTTGGATGCGGCCAATAACACAAATCGTTGGCATCACATTTCGACGTCAACGCCAGCACAACGACAATGCAGTTGGGTGGCCGGACCAGTGCCACTCGAGTGCAGCAGCCAACACCAACCAACGACAGATGCAACGTGGGCGGCCGGACCAGAGCCGCTCGTCAATGAACACCTTTGCCCACGATGCACGCCATCTCCAAGTCCAGCCATCGCCACCAAAGATCCCAGATGGTGCCACTAATCCTGCACAGGGGGACAACAGAGCCGGCCGGTATGCGGCGCAATGTTCTGCATTGCGTTTGCCATGCCGGCCGGTGCTTTGTTGTAGTTGTCCTCCTGTTAAAAATAAATGATATTTAAGTATGTTTATTGTTGTAATTATTGTTTGTTTTACCTTGTATATATCTCTGTAGTTTTGTAGTCCTTATTTGTATTAATTGTAGATAGATTGTCCTTAGCTGTAATGTAATTTAATTAATTTTAGTTATTTATTTTAGCATAATTACCTTTCCCTCTTCTTCTTCTTTCCCAACTATCACCCATTCACCAATACCTGACAAGTGGCAACGCCAATAATGACCCAAAAATACCACGCCAATTAGAAAAATACCCGAGCCGATAACACACCAAAAAGTCACTTCAAATTTAAAATGCATTTATCAATGCCGGTGTGTTATCGGTCGCAACTTCGGCAATTATGCCCAGCCAGTGTGAGTGTGAGAGTTCCACCATGAGCCTCGTCCGCCACTCTCATCTCGTCCACCCGCTCGAGAGGTTGCGATCGTCGGACGCATATTAATTGAACCATCGCCGCCGCCATTAAAATAAAGTGACATTGCAAGTTTGTTTGTTGCCATCATCGTTGCCCGTGTCGTTTGTCGTTTTGACTGTTTTGTCGTTTATCGTTTGCCGTGTCATTTGTGCTCTGGTGCCAAAAAATAAAGACAGTGAAGGCCAGACGATGCCAAGCCAAGCCAGGCAGCAGCCATTTTGTGTCCCCCCCCCCCCCCCCCCCCGCACCGTTCGCCACTGTACATGACCATTCCAAACGCGGAAAAGTGCTCCTCGCCAATCCACCACGCCCCAGCCCTTCCTTCACCCCACCCACTACTATCTCCGACAAGCTTTAGTTCCTGTGCTCTTCTCGCCAATTAAACAAAAACCAACAATACCACTAACAAGCCACTACAAACATCACAAACATCACAAACTAAAAGAGAAAAGAGCTCTTCTCGCCAATTAAAAATCAACACCACTAACAAGCCATTACAAACATCACAAACATCACAAACTAAAAGAGATAACTGTGATAGACGAGAAAACAGAGAATAAAAGTGCCAATAAATACATTAAACACAAACACACACACACAAGAGACTTTTCAATTAAAAACAACAAACAGGCAACAGATCGCCAACACACAAACCAACAGCCAGCCATGACCAGAGGAATGGCCAGACGAGGGTCGACCAGACGACATACAGACGGCGGCAGAGCGGCCCGCAGAGGCGCCCTAGCAGCAGCAGCAGCAGCAGCCAACAACACCAACATCAACACCAACACCGCCAATAGCAGCAGCAGCAGCAGAGCCCTCGGCGCAGGCGCCAACACCAACGCCCAGCCAATGCAGAGCGCCGACGCCACAGCGACGGTGGCTGCATCAGCAGCAGCAACAACAACGCCAACACAGACTGCACCGATCGTGAGTACGCAGACGCTGCCAATACACACACAGACACAGCCATTCCCGCCACTTGCATTGCCTTTCCCCCCCACCCCGCCCCCTTGCCAATAATACCCAAAGAAAGGCGCCAAACACAAAAGAAAGGCCCAACAAGACGCCACTTTTCCCGCCTCTCACGCTCTCGGACGCACAAAACAGTTCGTGAGTAACGGGAGAGGGAGAAGACAGAGGAGAGCCGACGAGAAAGAGCGGGCCAACGGGCCGCCACGCACACGACCGGATCGAACCTGTTGAGAGTCGAACCTGGTTCGAGTTCGAGCAGCGGGTCGATCCGTGCCAATGCCCAGCCTGCACAAATGCCACCAATCCCTCCAACACCAAAACGACGCCGCGCCCTCACCGACAGTGGGAGTGACGATGAGGGTGATGGTGAGAGGAAGCAGGCCAGACGACGGGGCCGCCATCACCAGCAGCGGCAGCAAACACAAAACACAAATACAAACACCAACACCGTCACCGCCACTCACACCAGCACCATCGCCAATACCAACACCAACACAACTACTGCCACTCCCAGTACACACACCCTCGCCATTGCCAATGACATCCGGCACGGCGAGTTCGGGCATCAGCCTGTGGAGGACAGAGGCTTGAGGATCCTCATCCGAGGTCTTCCCCATTCCACGCCCTCTGACTGGTTCCGGGACTGCATGCAGGCCGAGGGGTACACGGTCCGGTTTACTCGGGCGATCACCGATCGATTCGATCGCAGCCGTCAATTCAACCTCTTCGAGGGTGTTAAAGCTGCGACGCCTGGGTGGGAGGCCCGTCACGGTTGAGAGACTTGGAGTCTCCCGTGACCCTGCCCAGTGCCATCGATGTCAGGTGTTTGGCCACACCCGCGCATATTGTAGACGAGCTGCTGTCTGCATGAAATGCGCGGGTGGACATCTGTCGACGGAGTGCAGCAAGCCAAGGGCCGTCAATCCCAAATGCGCCAACTGCCAGGGCCAGCACATCAGCGCCTACAAGGGCTGCAGCGCCTACAAGGCAGCCAGGCAGCGGCTCCTGGCCCACAGGGTCGCTGTCCAGGAGCATCGACGGCAGCAGCAGCAGCCTCAGCCACTACGGCAACAGCCACAGCCAATGCAGCAGCCAATTCAGCAGCAACAGCCAGCACATCGTCTCCAGCAGCCACCACAACGTCACCAGCAGCCACTACAGCAACAGTTGCAGCAGCAGCCACCCACACAGCCACTCCACCCACAGCCGCAGCAACGCCAACGCGGTCCGGGTCGGCAGCATCGGCAACAGCTACAGCATCGCGACCAACATCCCCAGCCACTGGCCGAGGGGCGCCAATACCAAAGGGTCCAGCCGATGCAGCCGATCCCAAATCGTGCTCCGACGCCACGCCAACCCCAGCTACAGCAGCAGCCAGGCGCCCAGTGCGATGGGAGCTGTGCCCATAATCTGAAAAGATATGCCGGTAAAATTAAAGAGCTGGAAGAAAAACTGGCAGCAATTACAACGACATTGACAAACCTGCTGCAGGCAAGGGACGAGAGCACGGGAGGAGTGCCGTCACAACGGACAACAACAGCAGCAGCAGCATCCACACAGCCATCACCAAGACCAGCACCAAATACGCACCATGACGCCGCAGCCATATCGGACTCTGAATCCGATATGGACTGCGAAGCAATTGACGACGATGATGACGACGAATGGACCGACCACGATCCATTTGACGCGCTGGATGGCCTGGGCGAAATATGGAGGGCACAAATCGCCAGCGCACGCGAAAGCATGCGATCGGGCGGCGCCCATTGATGTGCCCAATCGTCGCTCCAGAGGCCAGCCACTCCAACAAAGAAAAAGACGTCAATACGGACAACAAAGAAAGACTGCCAAAACACACGAAATCACACGTACCTGCCAATCACCAGACAGAGCTGACCAACAAGAAGCTGCCTCGCCACCAACATTGACAATTTCCTGCCAATTGGGCGGAAAAGGAGGCCTCTTTCTGATGACGCTGCCAACACACCATCACAATGTCGTCACGCAAATACCTGCTCACAGCTGCCATTCCAAACGACGATGCAGATGCTGACGCCTGTTGCCGCTCCACTGGGTCGCACCCGTCTCTCATGCCATTATGTGAGGGCGGGATGGCCTGGTGTTGAGCCGCCAGACGCCAGCAAATCCTGCAAAAGGAGAATCAGGAAAAAAAAAACAAAAAGGCTGCCAATTAAAACACAAATACTCGCCTGCAAAAGTCTCTCACGCCATCACAAACCGGACAAAGGTCGCCAGCAACAACATCCAAACGCCGACAGTACCTGCAAATAAACATAAATTAAAAATCAAACGCCAAAAACAAACACCTCATCTGGATGGCCGGACCAGCAGCCATTTAAAACGCCATTAAAAACCGACGATGAACGTGGCCGAGGAGGCCAGGCCAATCCACCTGACAACGCATCCTGGTGGCCGGACCAGCAGCCACTCGGATGCGGCCAATAACTCGGATGCGCTGTGCAGCGCATCGCAACGGAGCTTTCGAAGCCGAGCTTTAAGATCGGTAAGCTCTTATTTAAGCAGTGCAAAAGCACCAGAACGTTCTCTTTCGAAAATTTGAATCTGTGCAGCCGGTGGCTATCTCCGCGTCGGTAGCAAATATATACCTAAATCGACCACGTGTAAGCCCAAAAGAAAAGAAAAGTAACCCAAATAAGTGCCACAAAGACAAACCGAAAAGAAATAAAACGGAACGGGGAAAATACCACACGGTAAGCGCGGCGCAAAAATCGGGCGAAAATTAATAACCGTGCGCCGAGAAAACTGGCAAGAAACTACCCTGGCGAAAAGTGCATATTTGCCTCGCCTCGCCAGCAAGTGTTGTTCTTGTTGCAAACCCGTGCGTCCCGCAGCTCTGCCAGGAGAACCCAACGCTCGTGTCTCCGTGGAAAAGTCCGAAAAACCGGTATGTTAAAGTGCCCTGTAGGGAAAATTTAGATTTTTTGCTTAGCCCTCGTGGTTTTGGTTCTGTTTCGCCCATAGGGCCCTGGCCCCGAGCTGTAGCCACCCGGCTCTCCCAAAGTTCTGCCCCACCCACACCAAACTCCCACCCTTGACGGGAGTACTCTTCGGAGTCGACCTTGGTGTGGGGCCGAGATTTTTTTTTTCCTTTTGGAGTCGTTGAAGCATCCACCTGCCCGGCGACATAACCTCCACCGGCCATAGCCCTTGCGCCATATCTAACGTACGCGCATAGAGGGCATAGAGATTTTTTGGGTTGGAGACCGAAAAACTTAATCATAAAGTAACAGACTACAAAAAAAACCTTTTTCATACCCCCCCTATTTACCAATCACCCTCCGACCTGGGCACACATTAACATGGTTTCCACAGCTCCACAACGAAAGGCGCCTTTCAGCGAGGGACCACTGTATTAAAGCCGTAAGTGACCCAATTTCAATTTTCTCCTTTGCGCCTGTCTTCGTCAAAATCTAAAACGCATGCGCAGCGGCCAGCCGCTGCTGATAAGAGAGCGCAACGCTTGCGTTCCACACGCTCGAAGCTTTTCGGTCTGTTCGGTGCCAATTCTGCTAAGCTTGCCTTGCTCGCATTCCCTGCATTCTTTTAATGCATGGAAACGTAGCCAAGCCATACACTAACCAACATAGAAAAAAAATCTCCTCAACCCAGAAAAAAAAAATCCATAAATTTATAATGTTTAATTAAATTTCGTTTTGGCTCACCATTGCTGATCGCTGGTATGACCCCCGCTGCTTTTGAAAATTTTTTTTGATTTTTATTTATACATATCTAATTTACTTATTTCGAATATCCTATATTATATTCCTATCTTTTCTATTTATACTCCACCGTTTATATATACCTATATCTATACATTTTTTTTTCCTCCTTAGGGATTAAGCCTCCTATTTTTTTTCATTCCACAAAATTTTTTTTTTTAGTTGCCTGCTGATTGTAGTTCAATACTTGTGTTATTTTTGGAAGTGAAACTTGGTTTGCTAGTTTTTGATTGAAGCAACATGGCTATGATGAAGTACAACGAAATATATTGAATGTTATTAGCAATGAACATGGAGTAGACTTATCATTTCCAAGGGACAGGGTGACGTAATGGGGTAGGGTAAGAATTTTAGGGATTTCCAGAACCTTCGCACCACTGGAAATCATGGAAGGGTGGGTAAAGAATCGTGTGGGTCGACTTCCATCGCAAGACCTCACGCCCGCGAGAGTTTGGAACACGCCGACGAAAGCCCCTAGTACTTTTCGGGTACGCCCTATGATTGTGCCATTTAATGTCCGTTATGCTCGGAATAGGCATAGTGTTGTTTTCGGAGTTCGCTCCCGGTAGAGTCACGGGATTCTAAAAAATTTAAAGTTTATGTAGTAGGAGTCGAGACGCGGTCAAACGAACCCCCCCCCCCCCCCCCCCCCCCCCCCAAGTTACCGAATGAGCACGGAACCAAAGAATCCCCCCGGCCGTGACCACGACATCCACTCCAATCCATCCCCTACTCACGGATAGAAATATATCGTGGAATTGTTACATAAATTTTTGGCGCCCAACGTGGGGCAGGTTTTTTTCAATGCTAGCTACTGTCTATACCCAGTTGGGTATTCATATGTGGACACTTAAACCAGTGCACTGATACTAAGACAATGCAAATTAGAAACCATAGCCCAAACCAAATCAATTCTTTTGTCGCTGTTCCAAAGATTCGCAACTCCTATCCCTATCTTATTATGTCACCCATTAAATGTCACCCTAGGAAAAATTTGGTAGAATATAGTAAAAAAAAAAAAAAAAAAAAAAAAAAAAAAAAATCTTATAAAAAATGCCGCTGCGACATAGTCCTCAGCAAAACAATCCACTGAGTTCGGAAAACTTTTGCGGCATTTGTTGCTCCGAAATGTCCAATACTCAGCCGTGTTTTTGTATTCCGTGCAATCACGTTTTCCATAAAGCATGTCTGGAAGAATGGTTCCCTCATCACGATGATTGTCCGAACTGTAGCCGAGTATGTACGTTATCGCAAGCAAAACTAGTTGTTGGCAATTGTTCTCCAAACAAGCCGCAGTCGGAACCAACAGAATTACCCGGTCCCTCGGGAATTACTACTCGAAGTCTTGCCAAAGCTTTGGAGGTCGTACAGACCCCGGCAAATGGCCATTTTCAGCCAAAGACGGGAAAGATATCCGAGGGAAATGGCAAGAATACCCAATAGAGCCAAATTCCAACTGTAGGTTCAGTCCCGGTAGAACGAACCACTAGGCCAACTCGTTCCAAAAGAACTCGAGCACCAGCCAAAAAGCAGGTCCCGAAGTTCCCGCCAGGTCGATCTTCCGGTCCGGAAGTAGTGTGTTTGTCGGGATTGGATGCTAGCCGTAGCTCCAACCAGACTGAAGCCCTTGGGAAGCACCCAATGCACGGACAGCCCCTCTAAGCCAGGGGTTGGACTTGGATGTCCTCCAACAGATAATTGAGCGCACTGTGGCCAGAGCCATATCCACTTTGCAGATTCAGCCGCCAGCGAGTCCGCAGGAAGGGTATGCGAGGCCAAATATCCCAACACCAGTTTCATGTATAAACAGCATGACTATCCTGCGAACGGCCAAGACGGCCAACATTATGCAAAAGTGTAATGTTCCTTTTGATGGTTCTACCGAAGGTTTTGGGGTAGAAGAATTCATTTACCGAGTCAAAACATTAACCGATGAAACCTTGGATAGCGATTTTCTCGGCCCTTGCAAACATTTGCACATCTTGCTGGTTGGCAAAGCGCGCGATTGGTATTGGAGATACCACAAGCAGGTAGATCGCATCGTTTGGACAGAATTTTGTGCAGCTCTTAGACAACAATATAAAGACTATCGTTTGGAGTTTATGAGTAAGGAATTGATTCGAGCTCGAAAGCAACACGTCGGAGAACCCTTCGTCGCTTTTCACGACGCCGTGGCTGGTCTTATAGCTAAATTTGGCATTAAAATGGCGGAAGAGGAATTAATAGAAATATTAAAAGCAAATTTGCTTCCCGAAACCCGTCACAAAATCTTATATCAGTCCATTAGCTCAGTTGGTCAATTGAGAAGATTAGTACAGATGCATGAAAATCTAGTGCAGGAGTTACAGAAATCGGACAAGTCTCGGCCACCGGTCGGCCGCCGTTCGATACATAGTCTGGAGGAATCGCGCCCTGAAAGCGATCAAGAAGAGTATGAGGATATCAGCGTAGAGGCCATTCAAAGTTCGACGGCTAAGCGTTCTTGTTGGAATTGTGAGGAGCTTGGACATGTGTGGGAAAATTGTATGGCAGATAGGCGGATATTTTGTTACGGCTGTGGAGCTCCGAATGTCTATAAGCCGCAGTGCCAAACATGCATTCGTAGAGCTTCGGAAAACCGTCAGAAGGGTGCATCCAACAACAGCCGGATGCCCCCAAAAACCACCATTAATCTTGCCCGTTGACTTAGAGCGAGACAAGAAGAGTTTGGCTTCTTGTTGTGAGAAAAGAAAGGAAACGAATACGATCGTAAAGAGAAGTTGTCGGTTTTTACCCTATCCCGAACGGATTCATAAATATTTAGAGGTTCGAAACAGAATTTTTAATGAAAAACCACATGAAGCCCCAAAACGAATCCAGCGTTTAAGAAAATATTATGATAATGTCAAAAATAACCGTAGACTGTTAGTTTCCGCTATTATTAATAGTCCCAAGGATATGCGCAGTTATGCCGAAGTATCCTTTCTGGGTCGAACAGAACCAGGGGCTGTTAGACACCGGCGCAAGTATCAGCTGTATAGGTGCTGAAGTAGCTCAGACCGATTTTTCATCCTTTTCTGAATATAAACTAATAAAAGCCACTGCAAAAACTGCAGATGGCCAAAGTCAACAGATACTGGGGGTATTAAATGTCATCATGCGTTATCGAACTATCGAGAAACCCATGAAGTTATATATAATTCCATCCCTGACACAAAATCTAATCCTAGGTCACGATTTTTGGAGATCCTTTTCGCTGGCCCCAGACATCATTGCAGCTGTCGAGATAAGCTCGAAAGACGATGAGGCAGCCGTCATCGAACCGTCATCCAGTGCTTGGAGTTCGCCAATGCGACTGGTACTCAAGCCCAACAAAGTCCGTCTGTGTCTCGATGCTCGAAGACTGAATGAAGTCACCCGTAAGGATGCCTACCCATTACCAAGTATCGATGGTATTTTTGCCCGGTTGCCCAAGGCAAATATCATAACCAAGCTGGACCTAAAAGATGCATATTGGCAGATCGAACTCTCTGAGGATTCCAAGTCACTAACTGCTTTTACGGTCCCGGGAAGGCCTTTATATCAGTTTAAGGTTATGCCTTTTGGCCTGTGTAAAGCTATGTGTCGTTTGATGGATGAGATCATTCCCCCGGATTTGCGTTACTGCGTCTTTGGATACTTGGACGATCTCTGCATCGTATCAGCAGATTTATCTTCTCATCTAGCCGTGCTGGTACGACTCGCTGAACAGTTCAGAAAAGCCAACCTGACTCTGAATATTAAGAAGAGTCAGTTCTGTGTCACCAGCGTAAATTATCTTGGATACGTCATCAGTAATGGAGGTATTTGCACTGATCCCTCCAAAGTAGCTTGTATAGTGAACTGGCCACCGCCAAGGAATCTAAAACAGGTTCGCGGCTTTCTTGGGGTCTGTGGCTGGTACCGGAGATTCATCCAGAATTTCTCTGAGCTATCCTGTCCTATCACCGAGCTTCTTTCCAACAAAAAGAAATTTATTTGGACCCCGGAAGCACAAGTCGCAATGGACTCTTTAAAAACCGTGTTGACTTCTGCTCCAGTGCTCGAAAACCCAGACTTCGAACAGAAATTTTTCCTCCACTGTGATGCTAGTGATGCAATTGGTGGATCTGCAGGAAAAGCCAATAGCGTTTATGTCGAAAAAACTAAGTCGTGCGCAACGTAACTATAGCGTTACGGAGCGCGAGTGCTTCGCCGTAATTCTGGCCATCGAAAAATTCCGTTGCTATCTGGAACTGCAGGAATTCGAAGTGGTTACTGATCATTCCAGTTTGTTGTGGCTAATGCGCCAGCAAAACGTGTCGGGGAGGTTAGCTCGATGGATTTTTAGATTGCAGCAATTTAAATTCTCGATATCGCACCGAAAAGGAAAAGATCACATTGTCCCCTATGCTCTTTCCCGATTACATGAACCTGAAGTATCCGCAGTAGTGATGAGTCCTGTGATAGATCTCGAATCCGATGCCTTTCAGGATGAGAGCTACCAACAGTTAAAAGAACAGTATCAGGAAAATTCCTCTCAACTGCCCGATCTGAAGATTATCGACCAATTTCTGTACATTCGAACCGAACACGCAGATGGAAAGGCGGAGCAAGACAGTCGAACTTGGAAGTTATGGGTTCCCGAGCGATTGAAGGCCGACGTTCTTAAACAAGCTCATGACAATCCTACTTCAGCGCATGCCGGCATGCAAAAGACCATAGAAAAAGTTCGAAGAAGTCTGTTTTGGCCCGGCTTAGCTAAAGATGTTCGAGAGTATATTCGTAGTTGTGAGGTGTGCAAAGCATGGAAACCTCATAATTATACTCTGCGGCCACCCATGGGAAACCACATACCAACTTGTCGACCATTTCAACGATTATACATAGATCTGCTTGGACCTTATCCACGCAGCAAAAATGGACATGTAGGTTTGCTAATTGTCTAAGATCACTTCAGTAAATACCATTGGCTACACCCCCTGAAGAAATTTATTTCCGTAGTAATCCAAGAATTTCTGCTAAAGCATATCTTTCATGCCTATGGGGTGCCTGAAACTATTGTTAGCGACAATGGAAAACAATTCAAAGCTACAGAATTCAACGCATTCTTGACACAGCTGGAAATTAAACAAATGTACACGGCACTATACTCTCCCCAAAGTAATGCGGTGGAACGAGTAAATCGTTCATTGTTAGCTGCCGTGCGAGCATATCTTCAGCAGGATCAGACATACTGGGATCAGCATCTCTCAAGTATATCTTGTTCGCTGCGATCGTCACTACATCAGTCCTTAGGTTGTTCACCATATCGAGCCCTGTTTGGCTTAGATATGCTCACTCATGGGACGGATTATAAGCTTCTGAAGGATTTAGACTTGCTGGAAGAACCCGTTGTCCCGGTAGCTAGGTCAGACAATTTAGCTCTAATTCGAAATGATATACAGGGCAATATTAAGAAAGCGTATGAGCGCAACGTTGCTCAATACAATTTACGAGCCAAGCCTGTGTCGTTCCGAGAAGGTCAGGAAGTATTTCACCGAAATTTTTCCTTGAGCAAATTCACGCAAAATTTTAATGCCAAATTGGCTCCTAAATTTCTGAAATGTCGCGTGCGGAAAAAACTGGGTAATTGTTTCTACCTCCTGGAAAATCTGCAGGGCCGAGAAATAGGAACCTTTCATGCGAAAGACATTCGATCCTGATTCCCGCTAATATTCCGTCTAACGGTGGCATATTATCGGGTGGTGTAACGGTTGCGGTTGGACAATACCGATTCAAAATAGGTTATCGCTATGGTCCTCGGATATCGCATGCAATAACCTTGGGCCAATTATCGCTGCAGGGCATGGTATAGTTGGGGTGGGTGCAAGCAAGCTCGAGGTAGGGAACAGCTGAGCTGAGCTGCCGTAAGTGCTGTGCAGCGCATCGCAACGGAGCTTTCGAAGCCGAGCTTTAAGATCGGTAAGCTCTTATTTAAGCAGTGCAAAAGCACCAGAACGTTCTCTTTAGCAAATATAGCAAATATATACCTAAATCGACCACGTGTAAGCCCAAAAGAAAAGAAAAGTAACCCAAATAAGTGCCACAAAGACAAACCGAAAAGAAATAAAACGGAACGGGGAAAATCCCACACGGTAAGCGCGGCGCAAAAATCGGGCGAAAATTAATAACCGTGCGCCGAGAAAACTGGCAAGAAACTACCCTGGCGAAAAGTGCATATTTGCCTCGCCTCGCCAGCAAGTGTTGTTCTTGTTGCAAACCCGTGCGTCCCGCAGCTCTGCCAGGAGAACCCAACGCTCGTGGCTCCGTGGAAAAGTCCGAACAACCGGTATGTTAAAGTGCCCTGTAGGGAAAATTTAGATTTTTTTCTTAGCCCTCGTGGTTTTGGTTCTGTTTCGCCCATAGGGCCCTGGCCCCGAGCGGTAGCCACCCGGCTCTCCCAAAGTTCTGCCCCACCCACACCAAACTCCCACCCTTGACGGGAGTACTCTTCGGAGTCGACCTTGGTGTGGGGCCGAGATTTTTTTTTCCTTTTGGAGTCGTTGAAGCATCCACCTGCCCGGCGACATAACCTCCACCGGCCATAACCCTTGCGCAATATCTAACGTACGCGCATAGAGGGCATAGAGGGCATAAAGACTAAATATAAACTTAATCATAAAGTAACAGACTACAAAAAAAAACCTTTTTCATACCCCCCCCTATTTACCAATCCCCCTCCGGCCTGGGCACACATTAACATGGTTTCCACAGCTCCACAACGAAAAGCGCCTTTCAGCGAGGGACCACTGTATTAAAGCCGTAAGTGACCCAATTTCAATTTTCTCCTTTGCGCCTGTCTTCGTTAAAATCTAAAACGCATGCGCAGAATGCCCTGCATTCTTTTAATGCATGGAAACGTAGCCAAGCCATACACTAACCAACATAGAAAAAAAAATCTCCTCAACCCAGAAAAAAAAAAAATAAATTTATAATGTTTAATTAAATTTCGTTTTGGCTCACCATTGCTGATCGCTGGTATGACCCCCGCTGCTTTTGAAAGTTTTTTTTGATTTTTATTTTTTTTTTCCCTTTATACATACCTAATTTACTTATTTCGAATATCCTATATTATATTCCTATCTTTTCTATTTATACTCCACCGTTTATATATACCTATATCTATAAATAATTTTTTCTCCTTAGGGATTAAGCCTCCTATTTTTTTTCATTCCACTAAAATTTTTTTTTTGAGTAGCCTGCTGATTGTAGTTCAATACTTGTGTTATTTTTGGAAGTGAAACTTGGTTTGATAGTTTTTGATTGAAGCAACATGTCTATGATGAAGTACAACGAAATATATTGAATGTTATTAGCAATGAACATGGAGTAGACTTATAATTTCCAAGGGACAGGGTGACGTAATGGGGTAGGGTAAGAATTTTAGGGATTTCCAGAACCTTCGCACCACTGGAAATCATGGAAGGGTGGGTATAGAATCGTGTGGGTCGACTTCCATCGCAAGACCTCACGCCCGCGAGAGTTTGGAACACGCCGACGAAAGCCCCTAGTACTTTTCGGGTACGCCCTATGATTGTGCCATTTAATGTCCGTTATGCTCGGAATAGGCATAGTGTTGTTTTCGGAGTTCGCTCCCGGTAGAGTCACGGGATTCTAAAAAATTTAAAGTTTATGTAGTAGGAGTCGAGACGCGGTCAAACGAACCCCCCCAAGTTACCGAATGAGCACGGAACCAAAGAATCCCCCCCGGCCGTGACCTCGACATCCCCTCCAATCCATCCCCTACTCACGGATAGAAATATATCGTGGAACTGTTACAAAACTACCAACGCCGAGCCGGGGCCCGTCAAGGGGCTATAAAAGTAGGCTGCGGCAACGAAGCGGCTCTCTTTTGCCGTGGAGAAGTGATCGCGCGCGCACGTTGAAACCCCGCCGAAACATAAGAGTAGTACCCGGTACGGTTCGAAGAAGTGCAGTGAAGTGAATAGCAACAGGAAGACGGGCCCCGCCTGCCCCCAGAGTGAGTCTAAGTTAAGAGGTGATCCACAGTTGCCTGCGGATGCTACGAGGGGAGTGCGAGACGTAGAGTGCGGATTTGCGTGGCGGGCCAAAGCAATAGCGGAGGTCAAACTGTCCCAATCAATAGCCTCAACGCTGCCACACCCGACGAGAGCCCACGCGTGGTGGAGATCCATAGATAAGCTGAATTGTAGCATCTAGCCCTAAGTCCTAATATAAGTACGAATAAAGAGAAATTCGATTAAAGAAAAGGAAGGTCTTATCATTTGTCGTTGGGGGCAACAATAAAAATACGTTGCGACGAATCGGCCGACCGCTGAGCGAGCCCAGCAAACTCAAGCGAACCAAGAAGCAGGTCCGTTACAATATCTCTGTAGTTTTGTAGTCCTTATTCGTAGTAATTGTAGATAGATTGTCCTTAGCTGTAATGTAATTTAATTAATTTTAGTTATTTATTTTAGCATATTTACCTTTCTTTCTTCTTCTTCCTTCCCAACTATCACCCATTCCCCAATATCTGACAAGTGGCAAGGCCATTAATGACCCAAAAAAATACCACGCCAATTAGGAAAATACCGCGCCGATAACACACCAAAAAGTCACTACAAATTGCATTTCTCAATGCTAGTGTGTTATCGGTCGCCAACTTCGGCAATTACGCCCATCCATTCCCCTTTTCACCCCCACCCATTTCAAACTTCAATACATACCCATAGCAGTTGAGCAGGAACAAAATTAACACTGCCAACCTCCGCCACTCTGCCAAACGCCCCAATAAAGCCATTTCAACCGCCCATATGATGCTATGCGGTCGACTCTTCGGAGCGTCTCGCGCCCGGATCGTAAGATCCGGAAGCTTAAAGTATCCGGGCGGTTATACGGGAGCAGGCATCTATCCCCCCTTCCCATCCCAACCCCTTACAACAGAGCAGCCAATACACACAGCACAAAGAACACACAAGAACACTAGCCATTAACCAACGACAACACGGACAGCCACTAAAGCAAACGGCAACTCCAATTCTCCATTGCCTACTTATCGGTGCTGCTGCCCTCGGACTACTTTCATCTCACTCAATATTGGGGTGAGTGAAAGTGGAACCGGGGGTGAGAGCACCGGTAAATGACGATCGGCGATCGGGCCGGTCGAGTTGAGGGGGAGAGTATGGGAGTTGGTGGACATATGAGTGTTCCACCATGAACCTCGTCCGCCACTCTCATCTCGTCCACCCGCTCGAGAGGTTGTGATCGTCGGACGTGCCATAACCGTTTCGTGTCGTGTCGCTTTTGATTTTTCTGTGCCGTGTCGCCATTGACGTTTTTTCTGTGTTGCCCTGTTCTTTTGTGGTATCTGTTGTGTGCCGTGCCGCCCTTCCTCCACCACACCCATTATTATCTATGACAAACTTTTGTTCCTGTGCACGTCACAAACCAAAAAGAGATAACTGTGATAGACGAGAAAACAGAGAATAAAAGTGCCAATAAATACATTAAACACAAACACACACACACAAGAGACTTTTCAATTAAAAACAACAAACAGGCAACAGATCGCCAACACAAAAACCAACAGCCAGCCATGACCAGAGGAATGGCCAGACGAGGGTCAACCAGACGACACACAGACGGCGGCAGAGCGGCCCGCAGAGGCGCCCTGGCAGCAGCAGCAGCAGCAGCCAACAACACCAACATCAACACCAACACCGCCAATAGCAGCAGCAGCAGCAGAGCCCTCGGCGCAGGCGCCAACACCAACGCCCCAGCCAATGCAGAGCGCCGACGCCACAGCCATCCATCGAGTGAGTACCCAGCCATCGCCATGGCCGATATATCCACGGCCACAGCCACTCCCCCCTCGAGCCCCTACAAATCAGCAGCAACAGCAGCGCCAATACAAACTGCAAATCCCGTAACCCCGCCAAATCCAAAAAACCCGCCAAACGCAAAGGGAAAGGCCGATAGGACGCCGCTCTCGCTGCCGCTTTTCCCGCCTCTCACGCTCTCGGACATACAAAACCGTTCAAGAGTAACGGGAGAGGGAGAAGACGGAGGAGAGCCGGCAAACCGACGCGCAGGAGCAGAGCGCCAAAACGGCCAACGGGCAGCCACACACACACACACGAACGGATCGAACACGCTGCGAGTCGAACTTGGTTCGAGTTCGAGCAGCGGGTCGATCCGAGCCATAGCCCAGTCAGCACCAATACTACGACAAACACCATCACCAGCAGCGACCGCCAATCAAAAGGCCAAAGAAGAAGAGGCAAACCATGGAGGAGCTGGAGGCCATTGTCCAGGAGCAGCTGAGGCAACACGAGCTGCGGCAGCAACAGCAAACGCAGCAGAAACGGACAACAAAAACCGCCAACACCAACACAGTTGCCGCTCCTGCCTCTCTGACGCAATCTACACAGCCAACACATGCCCCTGCCCCTGCACCAGCCTCTGCCACTACTATAAATGCAAATAGCCAGACCCACAGCCATCACCAACATCGACAACAGCCAATACATAGACAATTACCAGCCATTCACACAGACAATACCACAATTAACAATAGAGATAATAATGACGCCAATACAAATACAAATACAAATACACCTGCCAATACAAACACCAACACCACCCCCGCCATCACCATCACAAACACCCCTGCCACTACCACCGACGATGACATCCGGCACGGCGAATTCGGGCATCAGCCCAGCCAGGATGGTGGCTTGAGGATCCTCATCCGAGGACTCTCCCACTCCATGCCGCCGGATTGGATTCGCAGCAGTATGCTGAACGAGGTGTTCACGGTTCGGTTTGTAAGGGTGATCACCGATCGATTCGATCGCAGCCGCCAATTCAACCTCTTTGAGGCTGAGATCGCCCGCAAACCGGACCGTGGCCAATACGTGGTATTGAAGCTGCGACGCCTGGGTGGGAGGCCCGTCACGGTTGAGAGACTTGGAGTCTCCCGTGACCCCGCCCAGTGCCATCGATGTCAGGTGTTTGGGTTGCATGAAATGCGCGGGTGGACACCTGACGACGGAGTGCAGCAAGCCAAGGAACGTCGCTCCCAAATGCGCCAACTGCCAGGGCCAGCACATTAGCTCATACAAGGGATGCCCATCCTTTAAGGCAGCCAGGCAGCGACTCGTGACCCACAGGGTCGCCAGGGAGGAGGAGCGTCGCAATCAGCAGCCACAGCCAATCCAACAGCGACAACAGCCAATCCAACGCCGCCAGCAGCAGCCACATCCACAGCCACTCCATAACCCGCAGCAGCAACGCCAACACCAACCGGATCGGCAGCATCGGTATGGCGACCAACATCCCCAGCCATCGACCAGGGGGCGCCAACACCAGAGGGTCCAGCCGATGCAGCCGATTGCGAATGATGCTCCGACGCCACGCCAACACCAGCAGCAGCAGCGGCCAGACGTCCAGTGTGATGGCAGCTGCGCTCAAAATCTGCAATTATACGAACAGCAAATAAAAGAGTTGGAAAGGAGGATTAACCAGATGGCAGAGCAACTCACCAAATTGGCTGCAGCAAATGGCAAGGGCACAACAGCCATGCCCCCACTCCAACCAACAGCAGCAGCAGTTCCTGCCCCTCTGCCAATACCATCAGTCGCCGCCAATACAGCAGCAGCCATATCGGATTCAGAGTCCGACATTGACTGCGACGCGACTGAATTAGACGATGGCGACGACGACGAATGGACCGATCACGATCCATTTGAGGTGCTGGATGGCCTGGGCGAAATATGGAGGGCCCGAATCGCCAGTGCCCAATCGTCAATCCAGAGACAGCCACTGCAACAAAAAAAAACGAGGGGAACGTTGTGAGTTGCTGCGGACACCGCAACTCTACGGTTATACCCGATACTAAGTCAGTATGGCTCTCCTCCGTCAGACGCCGCTAATATTAAACGACACGACAAAGAGTGCGTGCGAGAGAGACAGAAAATCAGTCTGAGCGTGACGTCGGGCGCTGCGTAGCCACTGCAAATTGATTTGTTCCTATTGGCTATAAAAATAATCTGATCTGATCCAGATTCAGCAATCTGATAGATATGGTCATTATCTATGATTCTGCGTTTTTAGTTTTCTCGAATGTGCAATATTGTGGATGCAACAGATTTTCGTCCTTTGTGTGGGCGGAAAGGGGTGGGGCGAAATTTTGAGATACATGTTTTATAGTAAGATCTAACAGGAGTGCGGATACCAAATTTGGTTACTCTAGCCTTAATAGTGATTCTGATTTTAGTTTTCTCGAATGTGCAATATTGTGGATGCAACAGATTTTCGTCCTTTGTGGGGGCGGAAGGGGGTGGGGCGAAATTCTGAGATATACGTTTTATAGTGAGATCTAACAGAAGTGCGGATACCAAATTCGGTTACTCTAGCCTTAATAGTCTCTGAGATTTGTGGATGCCCCAGATTTTCGTCCTTTGCGGGGGCGGAAGGGGGTGTGGCGAAATTTGGACACGAAACGGTC
Source organism: Drosophila miranda (assembly GCF_003369915.1). Lineage (NCBI taxonomy): Eukaryota > Metazoa > Arthropoda > Insecta > Diptera > Drosophilidae > Drosophila > Drosophila miranda. The sequence goes on along the minus strand of NW_022881625.1, from coordinate 10,510,313 downwards.
AAGGTCCGATATCACAGGAGTGTGGATACCGAATTTGGTTGCTCTGGCTCTTATAGGTTCTGAGATCCTTGAACTCATATTTTGCAATTGACAAAACCGACCATGAAACCTGTGTGTTAGAGAGAGACAGAGCGAGAAAGAATGAAATTGTTTTCTTGATTCTGGCTATAATCATTATACGATCTGGTTCAGATTTTGCACTGTAGAAGATATGCTCATCCTCACCGATTCTGCGTTTTTGGTTTTATCGTATCTTTAAAAATGTGGATGACACAGATTTTCGTCCTTTGTGGGGGCGGAAGTGGGCGGGGCGAAGTTTTGAAATATTTTTGTAGCAGTGACATATCACAGAAGTCTGGATCCAAAACATCGTTTGTCTAGCTCTTATAGTCTTTGAGCACTAGGCGCTGAAGGGGACGGACGGACGGACGGACAGACGGACAGACAGACAGGGCTCAATCGACTCGGCTATTGATGCTGATCAAGAATATATATACTTTATGGGGTCGGAAACGATTCCTTCTGGACGTTACACACATCCACTTTTACCACAAATCTAATATACCCCAATACTCATTTTGAGTATCGGGTATAAAAAACAGTCAATACACGACAACACGAAAAACGGCCAAAACACATGAAATCCACACTTACCTGCCAATCATCAGACAGAGCTGCAAAAGAAGAAGAAACAGGAGGGAGAAGCAGACAGCCAATATGCAAATACTCACCTGCAAACGTCTTCACGCCAACACAAACCAGACAAGGGCAACTACATCCAAATCGACGACAGGCACCTGCAAATAAAGACAAATTAAACCACACGCCAAAACAAACACCTCCTCATCTGGGTGGCCGGACCAGCAGCCACTCAAAACGCCATTACAAACCGACGATGAACGTGGCCGAGGAGGCCAGGCCAATACAACTGACAACGCATCCTGGTGGCCGGACCAGAGCCACTTGGATGCGGCCAATCAACACAATCGACAACGTATCCTGGTGGCCGGACCAGCAGCCACTCGGATGCGGCCAATAACTCGGCCAATAACAACAACACCATCATTGCCCACGATGCACGCCATCTCCAAGTCCAGCCATCGCCACTAAAGATCCCAGGTGGTGCCACTAATCCTGCACAGGGGGAAAACGGAGCCGGCCGGTATGCGGCGCAATGTTCTGCATTGCGTTTGCCATGCCGGCCGGTGCTTTGTTGTAGTTGTCCTCCTGTTAACAAAATAAATGATATTTAAGTATGTTTATTGTTGTGTAAATGTATTGTAATTATTGTTTGTTTTACCTTGTATATATCTCTGTAGTTTTGTAGTCCTTATTTGTAGTAATTGTAGATAGATTGTCCTTAGCTGTAATGCAATTTAATTAATTTTAGTTATTTATTTTAGCATAATTACCTTTCCCTCTTCTTCTTCTTTCCCAACTATCACCCATTCCCCAATACCTGACAAGTGGCAACGCCATTAATAACCCAAAAATACCACGCCAATTAGAAAAATACCCGAGCCGATAACACACCAAAAAGTCACTACAAATTCAAATTGCATTTCTCAATGCCCAGTGTGTTATCGGCCGCCAACTTCGGCAATTTATGCCCAGCCAATTCCTCCCCACCCCCCACCCACTTCAAATGACACTAAATGCCAAATGCGGTTGAGCAGGACTAAAATGAACACTGCCATCCTACGCCACTCTGCCAAAAGCCCCAACAAAGCCATTTAAACCGCCCACAAGATGCTATGCGGTCGACTCTTCGGAGCGTCTCGCGCCCGGATCGTAAGATCCGGAAGTTGAAAGTATCCGGGCGGTTATACGGGAGCAGGCAAATTTCCCCCTTCCCATCCCATCCCCCAACAACAGAGCAGCCACTACACACAGCACAAACATTAGACACTAGCCACTAACCAGCAACAACGCGAAACACGCAGCCACTAAAACAAACGGCCATTCCAATTCTCCATTGCTTACTCATCGGTGCTGCTGCCCTCGGACTACATTCATCTCACTCAATATTGGGGTGAGTGAAAGTGGGACCGGGGGTGAGAGCACCGGTAAATGACGATCGGCGATCGGGTCTCTCGAGTGTGGAGGAGAGTGTGAGAGTTGGCGGACATGTGAGAGTTCCACCATGAACCTCGTCCGCCACTCTCATCTCGTCCACCCGCTCGAGAGGTTGCGATCGTCGGACGCATATTAATTGAACCATCGCCGCCGCCATTAAAATAAAGTGAGATTGCAAGTTTGTTTGTTCGTTGCCATCATCGTTGCCCGTGTCGTTTGTCGTTTTGACTGTTTGTCGTTTATCGTTTGCCGTGTCATTTGTGCTCTGGTGCCAAAAAAATAAAGACAGTGAAGGCCAGACGACGCCAAGCCAAGCCAGGCAGCAGCCATTTTATGTCGCCCCCCCCCCCCCCCACACCATTTGCCGCTGTACATGACCATTCCAAACGCGGAAAAGTGCTCCTCGCCAATCCACCAGCCCTTCCTTCACCCCACCCACTACTATCTTCGACAAGCTTTAGTTCCTGTGCTCTTCTCGCCAATTAAACAAAAACCAACAATACCACTAACAAGCCATTACAAACATCACAAACATCACAAACATCACAAACTAAAAGAGAAAAGAGCTCTTCTCGCCAATTAAAAATCAACACCACTAACAAGCCATTACAAACATCACAAACATCACAAACTAAAAGAGATAACTGTGATAGACGAGAAAACAGAGAATAAAAGTGCCAATAAATACATTAAACACAAACACACACACACAAGAGACTTTTCAATTAAAAACAACAAACAGGCAACAGATCGCCAACACACAAACCAACAGCCAGCCATGACCAGAGGAATGGCCAGACGAGGGTCGAACAGTCGCCACAGCGACGGCGGCAGAGCGGCCCGCAGAGGCGCCCTAGCAGCAGCAGCAGCAGCCAACAACACCAACACAAACACCGCCAATAGCAGCAGCAGCAGCAGAGCCCTCGGCGCAGGCGCCAAAACCAACGCCCCAGCCAATGCAGAGCGCCGACGCCACAGCGACGGTGGCTGCATCAGCAGCAGCAACAACAACGCCAACACAGACTGCACCGATCGTGAGTACGCAGACGCTGCCAATACACACACAGACACAGCCATTCCCGCCACTTGCATTGCCTTTCCCCCCCACCCCGCCCCCATGCCAATAATACCCAAAGAAAGGCGCCAAACACAAAAGAAAGGCCCAACAAGACGCCACTTTTCCCGCCTCTCACGCTCTCGGACGCACAAAACAGTTCGTGAGTAACGGGAGAGGGAGAAGACAGAGGAGAGCCGGCAAGCCGACGAGAAAGAGCGGGCCAACGGGCCGCCACGCACACACACACACACACGACCGGATCGAACCTGTTGAGAGTCGAACCTGGCTCGAGTTCGAGCAGCGGGTCGATCCGTGCCATTGCCCAGCCTGCACAAATGCCACCAATCCCACCAACACCAAAACGACGCCGCGCCCTCATCGACAGTGGGAGTGACGATGAGGGTGATGGTAAGAGGAAGCAGGCCAGACGACGGGGCCGCCATCACCAGCAGCGGCAGCAAACACAAAACACAAATACAAACACCAACACCGTCACCGCCACTCACACCAGCACCATCGCCAATACCAACACCAACACAACTACTGCCACTCCCAGTACACACACCCTCGCCATTGCCAATGACATCCGGCACGGCGAGTTCGGGCATCAGCCTGTGGAGGACAGAGGCTTGAGGATCCTCATCCGAGGTCTTCCCCATTCCACGCCCTCTGACTGGTTCCGGGACTGCATGCAGGCCGAGGGGTACACGGTCCGGTTTACTCGGGCGATCACCGATCGATTCGATCGCAGCCGTCAATTCAACCTCTTCGAGGCTGATATCGCCCCCAAACCGGACCGTGGCCAATGCGGGGTGTTAAAGCTGCGACGCCTGGGTGGGAGGCCCGTCACGGTTGAGAGACTTGGAGTCTCCCGTGACCCTGCCCAGTGCCATCGATGTCAGGTGTTTGGCCACACCCGCGCATATTGTAGACGAGCTGCTGTCTGCATGAAATGCGCGGGTGGACATCTGACGACGGAGTGCAGCAAGCCAAGGGCCGTCAATCCCAAATGCGCCAACTGCCAGGGCCAGCACATCAGCGCCTACAAGGGCTGCAGCGCCTACAAGGCAGCCAGGCAGCGGCTCCTGGCCCACAGGGTCGCTGTCCAGGAGCATCGACGGCAGAAGCAGCAGCCTCAGCCACTACGGCAACAGCCACAGCCAATGCAGCAGCCAATTCAGCAGCAACAGCCAGCACATCGTCTCCAGCAGCCACCACAACGTCACCAGCAGCCACTACAGCGACAGTTGCAGCAGCAGCCACCCACACAGCCACTCCACCCACAGCCGCAGCAACGCCAACGCGGTCCGGGTCGGCAGCATCGGCAACAGCTACAGCATCGCGACCAACATCCCCAGCCACTGGCCGAGGGGCGCCAATACCAAAGGGTCCAGCCGATGCAGCCGATCCCAAATCGTGCTCCGACGCCACGCCAACCCCAGCTACAGCAGCAGCCAGGCGCCCAGTGCGATGGGAGCTGTGCCCATAATCTGAAAAGATATGCCGGTAAAATTAAAGAGCTGGAAGAAAAACTGGCAGCAATTACAACGACATTGACAAACCTGCTGCAGGCAAGGGACGAGAGCACGGGAGGAGTGCCGTCACAACGGACAACAACAGCAGCAGCAGCATCCACACAGCCATCACCAAGACCAGCACCAAATACGCACCATGACGCCGCAGCCATATCGGACTCTGAATCCGATATGGACTGCGAAGCAATTGACGACGGTGATGACGACGAATGGACCGACCACGATCCATTTGACGCGCTGGATGGCCTGGGCGAAATATGGAGGGCACAAATCGCCAGCGCACGCGAAAGCATGCGATCGGGCGGCGCCCATTGATGTGCCCAATCGTCGCTCCAGAGGCCAGCCACTCCAACAAAGAAAAAGACGTCAATACGGACAACAAAGAAAGACTGCCAAAACACACGAAATCACACGTACCTGCCAATCACCAGACAGAGCTGACCAACAAGAAGCTGCCTCGCCACCAACATTGACAATTTCCTGCCAATTGGGCGGAAAAGGAGGCCTCTTTCTGATGACGCTGCCAACACACCATCACAGCTGCCATTCCAAACGACGATGCAGATGCTGACGCCTGTTGCCGCTCCACTGGGTCGCACCCGTCTCTCATGCCATTATGTGAGGGCGGGATGGCCTGGTGTTGAGCCGCCAGACGCCAGCAAATCCAGCAAAAGGAGAATCAGGAAAAAATAAACCAAAAGGCTGCCAATTAAAACACAAATACTCGCCTGCAAAAGTCTCTCACGCCATCACAAACCGGACAAAGGTCGCCAGCAACAACATCCAAACGCCGACAGTACCTGCAAATAAACATAAATTAAAAATCAAACGCCAAAAACAAACACCTCATCTGGATGGCCGGACCAGCAGCCATTTAAAACGCCATTAAAAACCGACGATGAACGTGGCCGAGGAGGCCAGGCCAATCCACCTGACAACGCATCCTGGTGGCCGGACCAGCAGCCACTCGGATGCGGCCAATAACTCGGCCAATAACAACAACACCATCATTGCCCACGATGCACGCCATCTCCAAGTCCAGCCATCGCCACTAAAGATCCCAGGTGGTGCCACTAATCCTGCACAGGGGGACAACGGAGCCGGCCAGTATGCGGCGCAATGTTCTGCATTGCGTTTGCCATGCCGGCCGGTGCTTTGTTGTAGTTGTCCTCCTGTTAAAAATAAATGATATTTAAGTATGTTTATTGTTGTGTAAATGTATTGTTGTTATTGTTTGTTTTACCTTGTATATATTGTGAGGAACCGCGGTTCCCACAGGCCGAATTCGACCAAAGCATAGCCGGATAAAGACGGTGGGACGGTCGGATAAAGGCTGATGGCTGGCTGGATGAGGCGAAGGTCAGCCCAGATACCCACGGATATCCGCATGCGGCGAAGAGACCAAGGGCCCCGAGAGGAGAAGTGTCCCGCTCTCGGAGCGAGAGAAACGCGAGAGGCAGAGGAGACGGCGGGATCGGGCCGGCAGCGATCCGACGCATGACCAAATATGGGCATGGGATCACGCCACCGGCCAGGCCCCGTTACGAAGGACGTGGAAACCAGGAGACGGCGATGGAAAACTAACAACGCCGAGCCGGGGCCCGTCAAGGAGGCTGCGGCAACGAAGCGGCTCTCTTTTGCCGTGGAGAAGTGATCGCGCGCGCACGTTGAAACCCCGCCGAAACGTAAGAGTAGTACCCTGTACGGTTCGAAGAAGTGCAGTGAAGTGAATAGCAACAGGAAGACGGGCCCCGCCTGCCCCCAGAGTGAGTCTAAGTTAAGAGGTGATCCACAGTTGCCGGCGGAAGCTACGAGGGGAGTGCGAGACGTAGAGTGCGGATTTGCGTGGCGGGCCAAAGCAATAGCGGAGGTCAAACTGTCCCAATCAATAGCCTCAACGCTGCCACACCCGACGAGAGCCCACGCGTGGTGGAGATCCATAGATAAGCTGAATTGTAGCATCTAGCCCTAAGTCCTAATATAAGTACGAATAAAGAGAAATTCGATTAAAGAAAAGGAAGGTCTTATCATTTGTCGTTGGGGGCAACAATAAAAATACGTTGCGACGAATCGGCCGACCGCTGAGCGAGCCCAGCAAACTCAAGTGAACCAAGAAGCAGGTCCGTTACAACTGGCGCCCAACGTGGGGCCTACACACAAATAGTAGGACAAAGGGAGGAGAAATATAGACGAGAGAATGGGGAAGGGACAATGGATCCACCGGTTGAGAAAGGAGGAGCTTGTCCAATGCGGACACGCCTTCGGCGTGCGGCTGGAGGGCACAGTGGACGAAATGAGAAGAACATTTAAGGAGTGGATGAGGGAACACGAAGATGAGTCGGAGTGGGCCGATCTGATTGAGGTATGCGAGTGTCGGGCGGACAGGTCCTCGCCGACACCCCGGGCGGCCGACAAACAAGCCGCGTACGAGCACCTGGCACCCCCACCCGGCGCAGCCGCGGCGGCGCTGTGGAGGTCCCCAGTCGACATACAGAGGGAATTGATCGCGAGTCTCTCAGTGCCAATACCGGAACGCTCGCACACGGGGACGCCTAGCAGGCCCCGCCACCAAGGAAGGGATCGAAGCCGAGAGACCGAAAGAGGGAGAACCGAACCAGCCACAATACGGCCAGCACACCTGGACTACGCTAGAGTGGCGAAACAGGTGAGAGAGTGGTCGTTCCGGTTCGACGGGACGACGAAGCCTCTCGAGTTCTTGGAGCAGGTCGAGTGGTCCGCCGAGACGTACGGTCTGGATCCGGATCTGATCCCAAGGGCGATGCCGGAGCTGCTAAAAGGGCGGGCGCTGATGTGGGTCGTGGCGAACAATCGACAGTGGAGAACGTGGAAAGAGTTCTCGTCGAGCTTCCAGGCTTACTTTCTGCCGCGGGGATACTTTGAGAAGTTGCTGCAGGAAGTGAGGATGCGGAAACAGAAATGGGGCGAGCCATTCAAAGAGTATATGGTAGAGATGCAGACACTTATGCGACCCCTGAAATGTCCCCAAGAGGAGCAGACGGAGCTGATTCGTGAGAATAGCATGCCCGATCTGAGAGCGTATATGAGGCCGCACCGGTGCAAGGACCTCGACACCATGATGGAACTGGCAGACGAGTTCGAGGCGTTGGAGAGGGACCGCCTAGAGTTCCAACGGGAGAATCCAACCGTGAAAGCCCGGGCAGCGAATCCCTTCCACAAGCCAGCCGAGACGACGGCATGTCGGCGATGCAAAGACGGCCGGCTGGACGGAGCAGCACGGGAGGAAAGGGGAGCGCGTGTCCTTATGCCGACACCGACCAACGGCAATATCGAGAACGGATATGTCAAGAATCCGGCCCAGGCGTGCCGAAGGTGTGGGAGCGCGGATCATTGGAGCCGGGAGTGCAACGGCCGACCTCTCACCTAATGCTGGAGATGCGGAAAAGTGGGCATCTCGGCATGGCAATGCTGCAGGAAGACGGGAAACGCCCCGCGACCCACGTCGCGGAGGGCCGTGCCAGGGTCGCAAGAAACGGTCCCTCAAGCCTAGTCGGCAGGCTGACCAGCGAGGAGGAACAGTTATCCGCAGTAGTGGAGGTCGCGGGCATGGAGCTGCAAGCCACGGTGGATACAGGAGCTACCAGCAGTTTCGTGAGCCGCGAGCTGGCGGACCGACTAAAGGGTGAAGGCCGGGAGGCGGCGGCAAGGGAAAGGGTGAGGTTGGCGGATGGCCATAGCCAGGAGGTCACGTGCCAGATTGAAACGAAGGTATGCTTTGGGAATAAGGAGATCCCAATGGTGCTACTCGTATTGCCGGGTGTGATTGATGAGTTAGTGTTGGGATGGGATTTTCTCCGCGCGGTCGGGGCAGTGGTGACCTGTGCAGGGCACAGGGTGGTGATCCCTGCCCAAGATCGGGAACGAGGAGACCAGGAGGAAAGACTGTCCGTGGCGAAGGCCGAAGCTGGAGACACGGCTCCGGAGTCCGACAACGAAACGGACACGACCCTAAGAGTGGCCGCCAGAGGGGTGTCAGCGGGCATGAGGCAGAATGAGGGGGCGAGGGAAGAGCCAGTGGAGGAATTCTTAGCCCGAGAGTTAGAGGCATTTTCCAAGATCGAGGGGGTGTCTAATGTGGCGGTGCACACAATCACCATGAGTGACCCGCAACCGATTAAGCAAAGATATTACCCGAAGAACCCAAAAATGCAGGCCGAGATTAACCAGAAAGTGGACGAACTATTAGAAATGGGATGCATAGAGCCGTCAAAGAGCCCCTACAGTTCGCCTATAGTGATGGTAAAGAAGAAAAATGTCAAATGGAGATTGTGCGTGGACTTTCGTCAAGTTAACGCGAGATCAGTAAAGGACGCGTACCCAATGCCCAGGATCGATTACATCCTCGATCAACTGCGGGAAGCGAAATTCATAAGTAGCCTAGATCTGAAGGATGGATATTGGCAGATCCCCCTGGCCGAGAGCAGCCGGCCGATCACGGCGTTCACGGTGCCCGGAAAGGGGCTATACCAATGGAAGGAACCCGTTTGGGTTACACTCCGCGTCGGGCGTTAGACCAAGTGATTGGGCCAGAAATGATGCCGCACGCGTTCGCGTACCAGGATGACATAGTGGTCATCGGGCGAACAGAGGAAGAACACCGAAGAAACCTGAAAGTGGTGTTTCGACGGCTGCGCTTGGCTAACCTGCGGCTGAACGCAGACAAGTGCGAGTTCTTTAGAAAAGAGCTGCGGTATCTAGGCCACAAGGTGACCGGCGAGGGGATATGTACAGACCCCGAGAAAGTCGCAGCGATAGCCGAATTGAAACCGCCGACAAATGTCAAGGAGCTGAGACAGTACTTGGGAGTGGCCTCATGGTACCGGAGGTTCGTGACCGACTTCGCCACCCTCGTGCAGCCCCTGTCCGGGCTCCTCAAGAAGAAGACGGAATGGGTCTGGACACAAGAACGGCAAGAAGCGTTCGAGGAGGTGAAAAGACGACTAGTGGCGGACCCCGTGTTGGCGTGCCCCGACTTCTCGAAGAAGTTCATTCTGCAGACAGACGCCAGTGATTACGGGCTGGGTGCGATTCTCACGCAGGAGTCGGAAAGGGGCGAACGGGTAATATCATATGCTAGCAGGACGCTAAATGGACCCGAAAAGAACTATTCGGCGACCGAGAAAGAATGTATGGCCATTGTATGGGCCATCCGCCGGTTGAGGCCATACTTGGAAGGATATCGCTTCAAGGTGGTCACGGACCACATGGCTCTGAAATGGCTAAATAGCATAGAAAGTCCGTCGGGAAGAGTGGCGAGATGGGCATTAGAGCTGAGGAGGGAACACAACCAGTAGGCGAGCCGCCCTGCAAGTGGTTAGAGGGCACGGTAGAAAAGATCAGAAAAGAATCCCCGAAGTACCCCGACTATGTGGAGAAGGGGGAAACTTGTACCGGCACATTCCTCACCGGGCAGGGAGCGAAGAAGTCGCCTCGTGGAAGTTATGTGTGCCGAAATATGCCCGAGAAAGGGTTTTAAAGGAAAGCCACGATAGCCCGGAAGCAGGCCACGCCGGCGGAAGGAGAACCGCGGCACGGGTGGCGGCAAGATATTACTGGCCAGGGATGTACAGGGACGTGAGGGCCTACGTGCGGAAGTGCGAACTATGTCTTCGCTTTAAGCCAAGTCAGCTACAAGCGGCAGGAGAAATGTTGACACAGGTGCCGGAAGAACCATGGGCAACGGTATGCGCGGACTTTGTGCGTCCTCTGCCGAGGTCGAAACATGGGAACTCGATGCTGTTGGTGCTGGTGGATCGATTCTCCAAGTGGACCGAGTTGGTGCCGCTGAGGAAGGCCACAGCAGAGGCACTAATAAAGGCCTGTCGAGAGCGCGTATCAGCCCGTTTTGGCACGCCCAAAGTCTTCATTACGGACAATGGGGTGCAGTTTGCAAGAAGGGCATTTACAAGATTCCTGGAGCAGCTAGGAGTTCGCCACCAGTTTACGACGCCATACACGCCGCAAGAGAATCCGACAGAGCGAACGAACAGAACGGTAAAGACCATGATAGCTCAGTTCACCGAGGGTGATCAAAGGTGTTGGGATGAAAAATGGCCGGAGCTGATGCTGGCCATGAATTCGGGAGTATCCAACGGGATATTCACCGGCGTTCGTGGTGCAAGGAAGGGAACCCCGGCTGCCAAAGGCCCTATATGACGAGGAGACGGTAGGCACGGGACAAGGCACAGAGACGCCGGAAGAAAATGCGAAGAAATTTAAGGAGCTGTTTCAGTTGGTTCGACGCAACTTGGAAAGGGCAGCCCAGGATCAGGCCAGGCATTACAACCTGAGAAGAAGACCGTGGAGACCCAAAGTGGGAGAGGTCGTGTGGGCCAAACAGCACCACCTTTCCAATGCAGCGGAGGGATTCGCCGCGAAGCTGGCACCAAGGAACGATGGGCCATACCAGATAGAGGACTTTATATCCCCGGTTATCTGCAACCTAAGAAAGGAGGGCGACAGGAAGAAGAGAACGGCACACATACGAGATCTGAAACCCCAACCCGAGGAGCGAGAGACACAGGGGTGAAGGAGAATGGCTGTAATAGGTCGCCCTAAAGGGTCACGCAGGACCAGGAACGGTAGAGTGCCACGCAGGACACTGGGGAAGGGTGCCGCGCAGGACACGCACGAGACTCGTCAGCACGCAGGGGGATGGACTTGTGCACTTAGATTAAAAAAAAAAAAAGTCGAACAGGAAGACTGTGGTTGGAGAAATCTGAAAAAAAGCGAAAATTAGTAAAAAGAAAGGAAAATAAAACGAGAAGAGGAAAAGCTCAGCAAACCTGAACAGGAAACGCGTCACCCAAAGCTGGGAGGCGAATCCAGGGTCGGGGAGTGTAATCTCAGACAGCGGATGACCAGGAAAAACCCAGGGGCCAGGCTCACGCCTCAACGCGGACTCACGGGGCAACTACGAGCGTCGGGCCGGAACGACGGGTGCCGCTCATGCGTGGACTACCGGGCGAGGAGTCGGATGATCCTCGGGTCCGAGCCACTGTGTGAGGGAGACACCTGTCAAAAGAGTCCGGCCGGTGGCGCATAGGAGTTGCCCTGGGATGTGAGCCCAAGATTCCAGCCCGGGCGGAGGGTCGGAGGACCCATTGTTCACGAGCGGAATCGCGGCAAGCGGCCCGCATTGAGGGCAGAGGGCGAGCTGGAAAGGGAGAAAGGATTGAGTAAAAGTCATCCGGGTCGGGAGAACTCACCCAGGCCAAGGAGGGTCCGAGCAGCACGGGATGAAGAAGACAGGTCGGCGGTGGCATGTAAGAATAAATAGCAATTTTTATAACGATTAAAAGTAAATAATTAGCAATCCATTAATCCATTAAATAGCAATTAAAATAAACAATAATAAAGGGCTAAATAAAAATTGTGAATAAGCAAAAATAAAATGGGGGAATAAAAAGCAAAATAATCATGAACGGGAAGGGGGTGGGTCCATCAAAGATGGAAAAGTGTTATCCATGAGCCAACAGAGAAACGCGGCTAGAACACAACAGTATCAAAAAAAAAGGGATAAGGCGAAATCGGATAGAGAGCGGAGAGCGCGACGGCACTCACACAACCAGGGGAAAGATGCCGTTAGAGAGCGCGGCCGGCAGAGAGACGGGGCTGAGGGCCATGAGTACAAACGCAACAACCGTTAGAACCAGGCAGGAGAGACCGAAACACGGAGCACCGGCACCGGTAGAGGGAACGATTGGCAATGCAACGCGTGTATATAGGCGGGTGGAAAACGGAACAGCGAACACTTGAAGGTAATTATCACCAGAAAGAACGCAAGAAAAGCAGCAAGAACAAAAAAATGGAGATGAAACGCGGGCTCAACCACGAGGATGGCAGAGGAAGATGGAGGATATTAGGGCCTTCCTGGAGGAGCAACAGGAGATCGTACTTCTCGTCAGCGACGGGCGATTGGTGCGATGGCTCCCAGTTCCTTCAACTGCTGGCCTCGCCGTTGGTGTCACCGGCGCCATCGGGGCACGACTCGGTGTCGCCGACGGTGTCATCGGATGAGGAGGAGGAGGACGACGACGGCCCCGCGCGCCAACCGCTCAGGAGAAGGCCAGATGGAGACGGCAGCAAGGGGCGGAGCCGGAGACGAGGAATGGAAGGCCGCTGACCCTGCGCGACAAAATCGAGGCGGTGAGGCGGAGGTTTCAGGAGGCGACGCCGGAGGAGAAGCGCCGGATGCACCAAGTGCTGGAGAGGGCGCGGGCGATCAGGTGGCGGAGGGACGAGCGGATGGAGGCGCGGCGGCGACAGGCGGAAAGAGCCGCCAGTACGGAGGAACGCGGCCCAGACGGCGACGGCGGTCCCGAAGGCGACGGCCGAAGCAGCGGCAGCCACGGCGACGGCGGAGGCAGCAATGGCGACGGCGGAGGCAGCGACGCGGACTGCAGAAGCGGCGAAGGTGACAGCAGAGACGCAGGCCGCGGAAATGGCGACGGCGGCCCAGACGGCGACGGCGGTCCCGACGGCGACGGTCGAAGCAGCGGCAGCCACGGCGACGGCGTAGGCAGCAATGGCGACGGCGGAGGCAGCGACGCGGACTGCAGAAGCGGCGAAGGTGACAGCAGAGACGCAGGCCGCGGAAATGGCGACGGCGGCCCAGACGGCGACGGCGGTCCCGACGGCGACGGCCGAAGCAGCGGCAGCCACGGCGACGGCGGAGGCGGCGATGCGAACGGCAGAGGCGGCGACGACGGCAGCAGGGACGCAGACCGCGGAAACGGCGACGGCGGTCCAGACAGCGACGGCCGAGGCAGCGGCAGAGGCGGCGACGGCGGCAGCAGGGAGCGCGGACCGTGGGTGTGGCCCGCACCGGAGAGGTCGACGGCGGCCGAGCGACCGGCTCTGAAGCGGCAGGCCTCCTGCCCGGAGCCCTGTGCAGGACCGAAGCGACCGGCCCTGCAACGGCAGAGCTCGGCACCGGCAGCCACGGTCCACTGGACGGCGATCCCGCGGGAGGAGTGGCCGGCGGCGGTGGTCCGCGCGCAGACCCAGATTCGCCTCGTGGGTAGGAGGGTGAAGAAGCTGGTGAGCGAGCGGGGTACCCGGTACCGCATTGCGATGTCGGCCACACGCACGGAGGTGTTCCGCGAACAGAAGTAAGGGAAAAAAAGGGGGAAAGGAAAAAAAGAGCAAAAAGGAAAAAAAAAAAAACAAGGGCGAAACACGCGGGAAGAAAATGAATAAAGAGAAGAACTTACTGGGGAGAGATATCGAGTGGATCGCCTAAACGCCCCTACACCTTATCGATAGGCGGGGATTCGGCCCCAGCCAGAAAATTGCAAGGGCTGGCAGCGCCGCCCGAGCAAAGGCGCCAGAGGGCGCCAGGGCGCCCGTGATCCCAGATGCAGTAAGGAGCGCGCGTAAAATGGGGCCGTTTGAATGGGGAAAGCACACTCCGTAGCAAGGTCGCGGAAAACGGGAGTATTCCGCTGCGGGAAGAAAGAGGGGGGTGTGAGGAACCGCGGTTCCCACAGGCCGAATTCGACCAAAGCATAGCCGGATAAAGACGGTGGGACGGTCGGATAAAGGCTGATGGCTGGCTGGATGAGGCGAAGGTCAGCCCAGATACCCACGGATATCCGGATGCGGCGAAGAGGCCAAGAGCCCCGAGAGGAGAAGTGTCCCGCTCTCGGAGCGAGAGAAACGCGAGAGGCAGAGGAGACGGCGGGATCGGGCCGGCAGCGATCCGACGCATGACCAAATATGGGCATGGGATCACGCCACCGGCCAGGCCCCGCTACGAAGGCCGTGGAAACCAGGAGACGGCGATGGAAAACTGTAACGGTTGCGGTTGGACAATACCGATTCAAAATAGGTTATCGCTATGGTGCTCGGATATCGCATGCAATAACCTTGGGCCAATTATCGCTGCAGGGCATAGTATAGTTGGGGTGGGTGCAAGCAAGCTCGAGGTAGGGAACAGCTGAGCTGAGCTGCCGTAAGTGCTGTGCAGCGCATCGCAACGGAGCTTTCGAAGCCGAGCTTTAAGATCGGTAAGCTCTTATTTAAGCAGTGCAAAAGCACCAGAACGTTCTCTTTCGAAAATTTGAATCTGTGCAGCCGGTGGCTATCTCCGCGTCGGTAGCAAATATATACCTAAATCGACCACGTGTAAGCCCAAAAGAAAAGAAAAGTAACCCAAATAAGTGCCACAAAGACAAACCGAAAAGAAATAAAACGGAACGGGGAAAATCCCACACGGTGGGCGCGCCGCAAAAATCGGGCGAAAATTAATAACCGTGCGCCGAGAAAACTGGCAAGAAACTACCCTGGCGAAAAGTGCATATTTGCCTCGCCTCGCCAGCAAGTGTTGTTCTTGTTGCAAACCCGTGCGTCCCGCAGCTCTGCCAGGAGAACCCAACGCTCGTGTCTCCGTGGAAAAGTCCGAAAAACCGGTATGTTAAAGTGCCCTGTAGGGAAAATTTAGATTTTTTTCTTAGCCCTCGTGGTTTTGGTTCTGTTTCGCCCATAGGGCCCTGGCCCGAGCGGTAGCCACCCGGCTCTCCCAAAGTTCTGCCCCACCCACACCAAACTCCCACCCTTGACGGGAGTACTCTTCGGAGTCGACCTTGGTGTGGGGCCGAGATTTTTTTTTTCCTTTTGGAGTCGTTGAAGCATCCACCTGCCCGGCGACATAACCTCCACCGGCCATAACCCTTGCGCCATATCTAACGTACGCGCATAGAGGGCATAGAGATTTTTTGGGTTGGAGACCGAAAAACTTAATCATAAAGTAACAGACTACAAAAAAAACCTTTTTCATACCCCCCCCTATTTACCAATCCCCCTCCGGCCTGGGCACACATTAACATGGTTTCCACAGCTCCACAACGAAAGGCGCCTTTCAGCGAGGGACCACTGTATTAAAGCCGTAAGTGACCCAATTTCAATTTTCTCCTTTGCGCCTGTCTTCGTCAAAATCTAAAACGCATGCGCAGCGGCCAGCCGCTGCTGATAAGAGAGCGCAACGCTTGCGTTCCACACGCTCGAAGCTTTTCGGTCTCTTCGGTGCCAATTCTGCTAAGCTTGCCTTGCTCGCATTCCCTGCATTCTTTTAATGCATGGAAACGTAGCCAAGCCATACACTAACCAACATAGAAAAAAAATCTCCTCAACCCAGAAAAAAAAAATCCATAAATTTATAATGTTTAATTAAATTTCGTTTTGGCTCACCATTGCTGATCGCTGGTATGACCCCCGCTGCTTTTGAAAATTTTTTTTGATTTTTATTTATACATATCTAATTTACTTATTTCGAATATCCTATATTATATTCCTATCTTTTCTATTTATACTCCACCGTTTATATATACCTATATCTATACATTTTTTTTTCCTCCTTAGGGATTAAGCCTCCTATTTTTTTTCATTCCACTAAATTTTTTTTTTTAGTTGCCTGCTGATTGTAGTTCAATACTTGTGTTATTTTTGGAAGTGAAACTTGGTTTGCTAGTTTTTGATTGAAGCAACATGGCTATGATGAAGTACAACGAAATATATTGAATGTTATTAGCAATGAACATGGAGTAGACTTATCATTTCCAAGGGACAGGGTGACGTAATGGGGTAGGGTAAGAATTTTAGGGATTTCCAGAACCTTCGCACCACTGGAAATCATGGAAGGGTGGGTATAGAATCGTGTGGGTCGACTTCCATCGCAAGACCTCACGCCCGCGAGAGTTTGGAACACGCCGACGAAAGCCCCTAGTACTTTTCGGGTACGCCCTATGATTGTGCCATTTAATGTCCGTTATGCTCGGAATAGGCATAGTGTTGTTTTCGGAGTTCGCTCCCGGTAGAGTCACGGGATTCTAAAAAATTTAAAGTTTATGTAGTAGGAGTCGAGACGCGGTCAAACGAACCCCCCCCCCCCCCCCCCCAAGTTACCGAATGAGCACGGAACCAAAGAATCCCCCCCGGCCGTGACCTCGACATCCACTCCAATCCATCCCCTACTCACGGATAGAAATATATCGTGGAATTGTTACATAAATTTTTGGCGCCCAACGTGGGGCAGGTTTTTTTCAATGCTAGCTACTGTCTATACCCAGTTGGGTATTCATATGTGGACACTTAAACCAGTGCACTGATACTAAGACAATGCAAATTAGAAACCATAGCCCAAACCAAATCAATTCTTTTGTCGCTGTTCCAAAGATTCGCAACTCCTATCCCTATCTTATTATGTCACCCATTAAATGTCACCCTAGGAAAAATTTGGTAGAATATAGTAAAAAAAAAAAAAAAAAAAAAAAAAAAAAAAAAATCTTATAAAAAATGCCGCTGCGACATAGTCCTCAGAAAAACAATCCACTGAGTTCGGAAAACTTTTGCGGCATTTATTGCTCCGAAATGTCCAATACTCAGCCGTGTTTTTGTACTCCGTGCAATCACGTTTTCCATAAAGCATGTCTGGAAGAATGGTTCCCTCATCACGATGATTGTCCGAACTGTAGCCGAGTATGTACGTTATCGCAAGCAAAACTAGTTGTTGGCAATTGTTCTCCAAACAAGCCGCAGCCGGAACCAACAGAATTACCTGGGTGTGGCCCGCACCGGAGAGGTCGACGGCGGCCGAGCGACCGGCTCTGAAGCGGCAGGCCTCCTGCCCGGAGCCCTGTGCAGGACCGAAGCGACCGGCCCTGCAACGGCAGAGCTCGGCACCGGCAGCCACGGTCCACTGGACGGCGATCCCGCGGGAGGAGTGGCCGGCGGCGGTGGTCCGCGCGCAGACCCAGATTCGCCTCGTGGGTAGGAGGGTGAAGAAGCTGGTGAGCGAGCGGGGTACCCGGTACCGCATTGCGATGTCGGCCACACGCACGGAGGTGTTCCGCGAACAGAAGTAAGGGAAAAAAAGGGGGAAAGGAAAAAAAGAGCAAAAAGGAAAAAAAAAAAAAAAAGGGCGAAACACGCGGGAAGAAAATGAATAAAGAGAAGAACTTACTGGGGAGAGATATCGAGTGGATCGCCTAAACGCCCCTACACCTTATCGATAGGCGGGGATTCGGCCCCAGCCAGAAAATTGCAAGGGCTGGCAGCGCCGCCCGAGCAAAGGCGCCAGAGGGCGCCAGGGCGCCCGTGATCCCAGATGCAGTAAGGAGCGCGCGTAAAATGGGGCCGTTTGAATGGGGAAAGCACACTCCGTAGCAAGGTCGCGGAAAACGGGAGTATTCCGCTGCGGGAAGAAAGAGGGGGGTGTGAGGAACCGCGGTTCCCACAGGCCGAATTCGACCAAAGCATAGCCGGATAAAGACGGTGGGACGGTCGGATAAAGGCTGATGGCTGGCTGGATGAGGCGAAGGTCAGCCCAGATACCCACGGATATCCGGATGCGGCGAAGAGGCCAAGAGCCCCGAGAGGAGAAGTGTCCCGCTCTCGGAGCGAGAGAAACGCGAGAGGCAGAGGAGACGGCGGGATCGGGCCGGCAGCGATCCGACGCATGACCAAATATGGGCATGGGATCACGCCACCGGCCAGGCCCCGCTACGAAGGCCGTGGAAACCAGGAGACGGCGATGGAAAACTGTAACGGTTGCGGTTGGACAATACCGATTCAAAATAGGTTATCGCTATGGTGCTCGGATATCGCATGCAATAACCTTGGGCCAATTATCGCTGCAGGGCATAGTATAGTTGGGGTGGGTGCAAGCAAGCTCGAGGTAGGGAACAGCTGAGCTGAGCTGCCGTAAGTGCTGTGCAGCGCATCGCAACGGAGCTTTCGAAGCCGAGCTTTAAGATCGGTAAGCTCTTATTTAAGCAGTGCAAAAGCACCAGAACGTTCTCTTTCGAAAATTTGAATCTGTGCAGCCGGTGGCTATCTCCGCGTCGGTAGCAAATATATACCTAAATCGACCACGTGTAAGCCCAAAAGAAAAGAAAAGTAACCCAAATAAGTGCCACAAAGACAAACCGAAAAGAAATAAAACGGAACGGGGAAAATCCCACACGGTGGGCGCGCCGCAAAAATCGGGCGAAAATTAATAACCGTGCGCCGAGAAAACTGGCAAGAAACTACCCTGGCGAAAAGTGCATATTTGCCTCGCCTCGCCAGCAAGTGTTGTTCTTGTTGCAAACCCGTGCGTCCCGCAGCTCTGCCAGGAGAACCCAACGCTCGTGTCTCCGTGGAAAAGTCCGAAAAACCGGTATGTTAAAGTGCCCTGTAGGGAAAATTTAGATTTTTTTCTTAGCCCTCGTGGTTTTGGTTCTGTTTCGCCCATAGGGCCCTGGCCCCGAGCGGTAGCCACCCGGCTCTCCCAAAGTTCTGCCCCACCCACACCAAACTCCCACCCTTGACGGGAGTACTCTTCGGAGTCGACCTTGGTGTGGGGCCGAGATTTTTTTTTTCCTTTTGGAGTCGTTGAAGCATCCACCTGCCCGGCGACATAACCTCCACCGGCCATAACCCTTGCGCCATATCTAACGTACGCGCATAGAGGGCATAGAGATTTTTTGGGTTGGAGACCGAAAAACTTAATCATAAAGTAACAGACTACAAAAAAAACCTTTTTCATACCCCCCCTATTTACCAATCCCCCTCCGGCCTGGGCACACATTAACATGGTTTCCACAGCTCCACAACGAAAGGCGCCTTTCAGCGAGGGACCACTGTATTAAAGCCGTAAGTGACCCAATTTCAATTTTCTCCTTTGCGCCTGTCTTCGTCAAAATCTAAAACGCATGCGCAGCGGCCAGCCGCTGCTGATAAGAGAGCGCAACGCTTGCGTTCCACACGCTCGAAGCTTTTCGGTCTCTTCGGTGCCAATTCTGCTAAGCTTGCCTTGCTCGCATTCCCTGCATTCTTTTAATGCATGGAAACGTAGCCAAGCCATACACTAACCAACATAGAAAAAAAATCTCCTCAACCCAGAAAAAAAAAATCCATAAATTTATAATGTTTAATTAAATTTCGTTTTGGCTCACCATTGCTGATCGCTGGTATGACCCCCGCTGCTTTTGAAAATTTTTTTTGATTTTTATTTATACATATCTAATTTACTTATTTCGAATATCCTATATTATATTCCTATCTTTTCTATTTATACTCCACCGTTTATATATACCTATATCTATACATTTTTTTTTCCTCCTTAGGGATTAAGCCTCCTATTTTTTTTCATTCCACTAAATTTTTTTTTTTAGTTGCCTGCTGATTGTAGTTCAATACTTGTGTTATTTTTGGAAGTGAAACTTGGTTTGCTAGTTTTTGATTGAAGCAACATGGCTATGATGAAGTACAACGAAATATATTGAATGTTATTAGCAATGAACTTGGAGTAGACTTATCATTTCCAAGGGACAGGGTGACGTAATGGGGTAGGGTAAGAATTTTAGGGATTTCCAGAACCTTCGCACCACTGGAAATCATGGAAGGTGGGTATAGAATCGTGTGGGTCGACTTCCATCGCAAGACCTCACGCCCGCGAGAGTTTGGAACACGCCGACGAAAGCCCCTAGTACTTTTCGGGTACGCCCTATGATTGTGCCATTTAATGTCCGTTATGCTCGGAATAGGCATAGTGTTGTTTTCGGAGTTCGCTCCCGGTAGAGTCACGGGATTCTAAAAAATTTAAAGTTTATGTAGTAGGAGTCGAGACGCGGTCAAACGAACCCCCCCCCCCCCCCCCCCCCCCCCCCCCCCCCCCCAAGTTACCGAATGAGCACGGAACCAAAGAATCCCCCCGGCCGTGACCTCGACATCCACTCCAATCCATCCCCTACTCACGGATAGAAATATATCGTGGAATTGTTACATAAATTTTTGGCGCCCAACGTGGGGCAGGTTTTTTTCAATGCTAGCTACTGTCTATACCCAGTTGGGTATTCATATGTGGACACTTAAACCAGTGCACTGATACTAAGACAATGCAAATTAGAAACCATAGCCCAAACCAAATCAATTCTTTTGTCGCTGTTCCAAAGATTCGCAACTCCTATCCCTATCTTATTATGTCACCCATTAAATGTCACCCTAGGAAAAATTTGGTAGAATATAGTAAAAAAAAAAAAAAAAAAAAAAAAAAAAAAAAAATCTTATAAAAAATGCCGCTGCGACATAGTCCTCAGAAAAACAATCCACTGAGTTCGGAAAACTTTTGCGGCATTTATTGCTCCGAAATGTCCAATACTCAGCCGTGTTTTTGTACTCCGTGCAATCACGTTTTCCATAAAGCATGTCTGGAAGAATGGTTCCCTCATCACGATGATTGTCCGAACTGTAGCCGAGTATGTACGTTATCGCAAGCAAAACTAGTTGTTGGCAATTGTTCTCCAAACAAGCCGCAGCCGGAACCAACAGAATTACCCGGTCCCTCGGGAATTACTACTCGAAGTCTTGCCAAAGCTTTGGAGGTCGTACAGACCCCGGCAAATGGACATTTTCAGCCAGAGACGGGAAAGATATCCGAGGGAAATGGCAAGAATACCCAATTGAGCCAAATTCCAACTGTAGGTTCAGTCCCGGTAGAACGAACCACTAGGCCAACTCGTTCCAAAAGAACTCGAGCACCAGCCAAAAAGCAGGTCCCGAAGTTCCCGCCAGGTCGATCTTCCGGTCCGGAAGTAGTGTGTTTGTCGGGATTGGATGCTAGCCGTAGCTCCAACCAGACTGAAGCCCTTGGGAAGCACCCAATGCACGGACAGCCCCTCTAAGCCAGGGGTTGGACTTGGATGTCCTCCAACAGATAATTGAGCGCACTGTGGCCAGAGCCATATCCACTTTGCAGATTCAGCCGCCAGCGAGTCCGCAGGAAGGGTATGCGAGGCCAAATATCCCAACACCAGTTTCATGTATAAACAGCATGACTAGCCTGCGAACGGCCAAGACGGCCAACATTATGCAAAAGTGTAATGTTCCTTTTGATGGTTCTACCGAAGGTTTTGGGGTAGAAGAATTCATTTACCGAGTCAAAACATTAACCGATGAAACCTTGGATAGCGATTTTCTCGGCCTTTGCAAACATTTGCACATCTTGCTGGTTGGCAAAGCGCGCGATTGGTATTGGAGATACCACAAGCAGGTAGATCGCATCGTTTGGACAGAATTTTGTGCAGCTCTTAGACAACAATATAAAGACTATCGTTCGGAGGTTATGAGTAAGGAATTGATTCGAGCTCGAAAGCAACACGTCGGAGAACCCTTCGTCGCTTTTCACGACGCCGTGGCTGGTCTTATAGATAAATTTGGCATTAAAATGGCGGAAGAGGAATTAATAGAAATATTAAAAGCAAATTTGCTTCCCGAAACCCGTCACAAAATCTTATATCAGTCCATTAGCTCAGTTGGTCAATTGAGAAGATTAGTACAGATGCATGAAAATCTAGTGCAGGAGTTGCAGAAATCTGACAAGTCTCGGCCACCGGTCGGCCGCCGTTCGATACATAGTCTGGAGGAATCGCGCCCTGAAAGCGATCAAGAAGAGTATGAGGATATCAGCGTAGAGGCCATTCAAAGTTCGACGGCTAAGCGTTCTTGTTGGAATTGTGAGGAGCTTGGACATGTGTGGGAAAATTGTATGGCAGATAGGCGGATATTTTGTTACGGCTGTGGAGCTCCGAATGTCTATAAGCCGCAGTGCCAAACATGCATTCGTAGAGCTTCGGAAAACCGTCAGAAGGGTGCATCCAACAACAGCCGGATGCCCCCAAAAAACCACCATTAATCTTGCCCGTTGACTTAGAGCGAGACAAGAAGAGTTTGGCTTCTTGTTGTGAGAAAAGAAAGGAAACGAATACGATCGTAAAGAGAAGTTGTCGGTTTTTACCCTATCCCGAACGGATTCATAAATATTTAGAGGTTCGAAACAGAATTTTTAATGAAAAACCACATGAAGCCCCAAAACGAATCCAGCGTTTAAGAAAATATTATGATAATGTCAAAAATGACCGTAGACTGTTAGTTTCCGCTATTATTAATAGTCCCAAGGATATGCGCAGTTATGCCGAAGTATCCTTTCTGGGTCGAACAGAACCAGGGGCTGTTAGACACCGGCGCAAGTATCAGCTGTATAGGTGCTGAAGTAGCTCAGACCGATTTTTCATCCTTTTCTGAATATAAACTAATAAAAGCCACTGCAAAAACTGCAGATGGCCAAAGTCAACAGATACTGGGGGTATTAAATGTCATCATGCGTTATCGAACTATCGAGAAACCCATGAAGTTATATATAATTCCATCCCTGACACAAAATCTAATCCTAGGTCACGATTTTTGGAGATCCTTTTCGCTGGCCCCAGACATCATTGCAGCTGTCGAGATAAGCTCGAAAGACGATGAGGCAACCGAACCAGATCCCTTACGGTATCCTTTAACTAGGCAGCAAAACCAACAACTCGAGGTAGTTAAACAGTTATTTCCCAACGCGACGGAGGGACTAGGGCGTACGGCCTTGCTTAAGCATCATATCGATGTAGGTCAGGCCGCCCCCTTAAAACAACGCTTTTACCCGGTTAGCCCAGCGGTGGAAAAGTTGCTTTATGCTGAGGTAGATCGCATGCTCCAACTAGGCGTTATCGAACCGTCATCCAGTGCTTGGAGTTCGCCAATGCGACTGGTTCTCAAGCCCAACAAAGTCCGTCTGTGTCTCGATGCTCGAAGACTGAATGAAGTCACCCGTAAGGATGCCTACCCATTACCAAGTATCGATGGTATTTTTGCCCGGTTGCCCAAGGCAAATATCATAACCAAGCTGCCCTAAAAGATGCATATTGGCAGATCGAACTCTCTGAGGATTCCAAGTCACTAACTGCTTTTACGGTCCCGGGAAGGCCTTTATATCAGTTTAAGGTTATGCCTTTTGGCCTGTGTAAAGCTATGTGTCGTTTGATGGATGAGATCATTCCCCCGGATTTGCGTTACTGCGTCTTTGGATACTTGGACGATCTCTGCATCGTATCAGCAGATTTATCTTCTCATCTAGCCGTGCTGGTACGACTCGCTGAACAGTTCAGAAAAGCCAACCTGACTCTGAATATTAAGAAGAGTCAGTTCTGTGTCACCAGCGTAAATTATCTTGGATACGTCATCAGTAATGGAGGTATTTGCACTGATCCCTCCAAAGTAGCTTGTATAGTGAACTGGCCACCGCCAAGGAATCTAAAACAGGTTCGCGGCTTTCTTGGGGTCTGTGGCTGGTACCGGAGATTCATCCAGAATTTCTCTGAGCTATCCTGTCCTATCACCGAGCTTCTTTCCAACAAAAAGAAATTTATTTGGACCCCGGAAGCACAAGTCGCAATGGACTCTTTAAAAACCGTGTTGACTTCTGCTCCAGTGCTCGAAAACCCAGACTTCGAACAGAAATTTTTCCTCCACTGTGATGCTAGTGATTTTGGTATAGGAGCCGTGCTCGTGCAATTGGTGGATCTGCAGGAAAAGCCAATAGCGTTTATGTCGAAAAAACTAAGTCGTGGGCGCAACGTAACTATAGCGTTACGGAGCGCGAGTGCTTGGCCGTAATTCTGGCCATCGAAAAATTCCGTTGCTATCTGGAACTGCAGGAATTCGAAGTGGTTACTGATCATTCCAGTTTGTTGTGGCTAATGTGCCAGCAAAACGTGTCGGGGAGGTTAGCTCGATGGATTTTTAGATTGCAGCAATTTAAATTCTCGATATCGCACCGAAAAGGAAAAGATCACATTGTCCCCTATGCTCTTTCCCGATTACATGAACCTGAAGTATCCGCAGTAGTGATGAGTCCTGTGATAGATCTCGAATCCGATGCCTTTCAGGATGAGAGCTACCAACAGTTAAAAGAACAACTCAACTGCCCGATCTGAAGATTATCGACCAATTTCTGTACATTCGAACCGAACACGCAGATGGAAAGGCGGAGCAAGACAGTCGAACTTGGAAGTTATGGGTTCCCGAGCGATTGAAGGCCGACGTTCTTAAACAAGCTCATGACAATCCTACTTCAGCGCATGCCGGCATGCAAAAGACCATAGAAAAAGTTCGAAGAAGTCTGTTTTGGCCCGGCTTAGCTAAAGATGTTCGAGAGTATATTCG
Source organism: Drosophila miranda (assembly GCF_003369915.1). Taxonomy (NCBI): domain Eukaryota; kingdom Metazoa; phylum Arthropoda; class Insecta; order Diptera; family Drosophilidae; genus Drosophila; species Drosophila miranda. The sequence goes on along the minus strand of NW_022881625.1, from coordinate 10,485,587 downwards.
TAGTTGTGAGGTGTGCAAAGCATGGAAAGCTCATAATTATACTCTGCGGCCACCCATGGGAAACCACATACCAACTTGTCGACCATTTCAACGATTATACATAGATCTGCTTGGACCTTATCCACGCAGCAAAAATGGACATGTAGGTTTGCTAATTGTCTAAGATCACTTCAGTAAATACCATTGGCTACACCCCCTGAAGAAATTTACTTCCGTAGTAATCCAAGAATTTCTGCTAAAGCATATCTTTCATGCCTATGGGGTGCCTGAAACTATTGTTAGCGACAATGGAAAACAATTCAAAGCTACAGAATTCAACGCATTCTTGACACAGCTGGGAATTAAACAAATGTACACGGCACTATACTCTCCCCAAAGTAATGCGGCGGAACGAGTAAATCGTTCATTGTTAGCTGCCGTGCGAGCATATCTTCAGCAGGATCAGACATACTGGGATCAGCATCTCTCAAGTATATCTTGTTCGCTGCGATCGTCACTACATCAGTCCTTAGGTTGTTCACCATATCGAGCCCTGTTTGGCTTAGATATGCTCACTCATGGGACGGATTATAAGCTTCTGAAGGATTTAGACTTGCTGGAAGAACCCGTTGTCCCGGGGGCTAGGTCAGACAATTTAGCTCTAATTCGAAAAGATATACAGGGCAATATTAAGAAAGCGTATGAGCGCAACGTTGCTCAATACAATTTACGAGCCAAGCCTGTGTCGTTCCGAGAAGGTCAGGAAGTATTTCACCGAAATTTTTCCTTGAGCAAATTCACGCAAAATTTTAATGCCAAATTGGCTCCTAAATTTCTGAAATGTCGCGTGCGGAAAAAACTGGGTAATTGTTTCTACCTCCTGGAAAATCTGCAGGGCCGAGAAATAGGAACCTTTCATGCGAAAGACATTCGATCCTGATTCCCGCTAATATTCCGTCTAACGGTGGCATATTATCGGGTGGTGTAACGGTTGCGGTTGGACAATACCGATTCAAAATAGGTTATCGCTATGGTCCTCGGATATCGCATGCAATAACCTTGGGCCAATTATCGCTGCAGGGCAGGGTATAGTTGGGGTGGGTGCAAGCAAGCTCGAGGTAGGGAACAGCTGAGCTGAGCTGCCGTAAGTGCTGTGCAGCGCATCGCAACGGAGCTTTCGAAGCCGAGCTTTAAGATCGGTAAGCTCTTATTTAAGCAGTGCAAAAGCACCAGAACGTTCTCTTTAGCAAATATAGCAAATATATACCTAAATCGACCACGTGTAAGCCCAAAAGAAAAGAAAAGTAACCCAAATAAGTGCCGCAAAGACAAACCGAAAAGAAATAAAACGGAACGGGGAAAATCCCACACGGTAAGCGCGGCGCAAAAATCGGGCGAAAATTAATAACCGTGCGCCGAGAAAACTGGCAAGAAACTACCCTGGCGAAAAGTGCATATTTGCCTCGCCTCGCCAGCAAGGGTTGGTCTTGTTGCAAACCCGTGCGTCCCGCAGCTCTGCCAGGAGAACCCAACGCTCGTGTCTCCGTGGAAAAGTTCGAAAAACCGGTATGTTAAAGTGCCCTGTAGGGAAAATTTAGATTTTTTTCTTAGCCCTCGTGGTTTTGGTTCTGTTTCGCCCATAGGGCCCTGGCCCCGAGCGGTAGCCACCCGGCTCTCCCAAAGTTCTGCACCACCCACACCAAACTCCCACCCTTGACGGGAGTACTCTTCGGAGTCGACCTTGGTGTGGGGCCGAGATTTTTTTTTCCTTTTGGAGTCGTTGAAGCATCCACCTGCCCGGCGACATAACCTCCACCGGCCATCACCCTTGCGCCATATCTAACGTACGCGCATAGAGGGCATAGAGGGCACAGAGATCACCCCCCCCCCCTATGCGCCGCTTACTCGCTGTCTGCGACGGCCCAGAAGACGCCGCCACGGATCCGGACCCAGATTTCGTAGCATAGTGTAGTTTTAATTGTAATTTTTTTTTGGTTCCTTCTGAGCACTTATATGACTATGAAACTTTCCTTAACTCTGCGTCACAGTCCTACCTCGATAGGAGGGAATGTGAAAGTTCTCAAAACGGAATTTATTTTTGCGGGTTGGAGACCGAAAAACTTAATCATAAAGTAACAGACTACAAAAAACAAAAAAAAAAACAAAAAATAAAAACCTTTTTCATACCCCCCCTATTTACCAATCCCCCTCCGACCTGGGCACACATTAACATGGTTTCCACAGCTCCACAACGAAAAGCGCCTTTCAGCGAGGGACCACTGTATTAAAGCCGTAAGTGACCCAATTTCAATTTTCTCCTTTGCGCCTGTCTTCGTTAAAATCTAAAACGCATGCGCAGAATGCCCTGCATTCTTTTAATGCATGGAAACGTAGCCAAGCCATACACTAACCAACATAGAAAAAAAAATCTCCTCAACCCAGAAAAAAAAAAAAAAAAATTTATAATGTTTAATTAAATTTCGTTTTGGCTCACCATTGCTGATCGCTGGTATGACCCCCGCTGCTTTTGAAAGTTTTTTTTGATTTTTATTTTTTTTTCCCTTTATACATACCTAATTTACTTATTTCGAATATCCTATATTATATTCCTATCTTTTCTATTTATACTCCACCGTTTATATATACGGTTTATATATAATTTTTTTCTCCTTAGGGATTAAGCCTCCTATTTTTTTTCATTCCACAAAAATTTTTTTTTTGAGTTGCCTGCTGATTGTAGTTCAATACTTGTGTTATTTTTGCAAGTGAAGCTTGGTTTGCTAGTTTTTGATTGAAGCAACATGTCTATGATGAAGTACAACGAAATATATTGAATGTTATTAGCAATGAACATGGAGTAGACTTATAATTTCCAAGGGACAGGGTGACGTGATGGGGTAGGGTAAGAATTTTAGGGATTTCCAGAACCTTCGCACCACTGGAAATCATGGAAGGGTGGGTAAAGAATCGTGTGGGTCGACTTCCATCGCAAGACCTCACGCCCGCGAGAGTTTGGAACACGCCGACGAAAGCCCCTAGTACTTTTCGGGTACGCCCTATGATTGTGCCATTTAATGTCCGTTATGCTCGGAATAGGCATAGTGTTGTTTTCGGAGTTCGCTCCCGGTAGAGTCACGGGATTCTAAAAAATTTAAAGTTTATGTAGTAGGAGTCGAGACGCGGTCAAACGAACCACCCCCCAAGTTACCGAATGAGCACGGAACCAAAGAATCCCCCCGGCCGTGACCTCGACATCCCCTCCAATCCATCCCCTACTCACGGATAGAAATATATCGTGGAACTGTTACAAAACTACCAACGCCGAGCCGGGGCCCGTCAAGGGGCTATAAAAGTAGGCTGCGGCAACGAAGCGGCTCTCTTTTGCCGTGGAGAAGTGATCGCGCGCGCACGTTGAAACCCCGCCGAAACGTAAGAGTAGTACCCGGTACGGTTCGAAGAAGTGCAGTGAAGTGAATAGCAACAGGAAGACGGGCCCCGCCTCCCCCCAGAGTGAGTCTAAGTTAAGAGGTGATCCACAGTTGCCGGCGGATGCTACGAGGGGAGTGCGAGACGTAGAGTGCGGATTTGCGTGGCGGGCCAAAGCAATAGCGGAGGTCAAACTGTCCCAATCAATAGCCTCAACGCTGCCACACCCGACGAGAGCCCACGCGTGGTGGAGATCCATAGATAAGCTGAATTGTAGCATCTAGCCCTAAGTCCTAATATAAGTACGAATAAAGAGAAATTCGATTAAAGAAAAGGAAGGTCTTATCATTTGTCGTTGGAGGCAACAATAAAAATACGTTGCGACGAATCGGCCGACCGCTGAGCGAGCCCAGCAAACTCAAGCGAACCAAGAAGCAGGTCCGTTACAATATCTCTGTAGTTTTGTAGTCCTTATTCGTAGTAATTGTAGATAGATTGTCCTTAGCTGTAATGTAATTTAATTAATTTTAGTTATTTATTTTAGCATATTTACCTTTCTTTCTTCTTCTTCCTTCCCAACTATCACCCATTCCCCAATATCTGACAAGTGGCAAGGCCATTAATGACCCAAAAAAATACCACGCCATTTAGGAAAATACCGCGCCGAAAACACACCAAAAAGTCACTACAAATTGCATTTCTCAATGCTAGTGTGTTATCGGTCGCCAACTTCGGCAATTACGCCCATCCATTCCCCTTTTCACCCCCACCCATTTCAAACTTCAATACATACCCATAGCAGTTGAGCAGGAACAAAATTAACACTGCCAACCTCCGCCACTCTGCCAAACGCCCCAATAAAGCCATTTCAACCGCCCATATGATGCTATGCGGTCGACTCTTCGGAGCGTCTCGCGCCCGGATCGTAAGATCCGGAAGTTTAAAGTATCCGGGCGGTTATACGGGAGCAGGCATCTATCCCCCCCTTCCCATCCCATCCCCTTACAACAGAGCAGCCAATACACACAGCACAAAGAACACACAAGAACACTAGCCATTAACCAACGACAACACGGACAGCCACTAAAGCAAACGGCAACTCCAATTCTCCATTGCCTACTTATCGGTGCTGCTGCCCTCGGACTACTTTCATCTCACTCAATATTGGGGTGAGTGAAAGTGGAACCGGGGGTGAGAGCACCGGTAAATGACGATCGGCGATCGGGCCGGTCGAGTTGAGGGGGAGAGTATGGGAGTTGGTGGACATATGAGTGTTCCACCATGAACCTCGTCCGCCACTCTCATCTCGTCCACCCGCTCGAGAGGTTGTGATCGTCGGACGTGCCATAACCGTTTCGTGTCGTGTCGCTTTTGATTGTTCTGTGCCGTGTCGCCATTGACGTTTTTTCTGTGTTGCCCTGTTCTTTTTGTGGTGTCTGTTGTGTGCCGTGCCGCCCTTCCTCCACCACACCCATTATTATCTATGACAAACTTTTGTTCCCGTGCACGTCACAAACCAAAAAGAGATAACTGTGATAGACGAGAAAAAGTGCCAATAAATACATTAAACACAAACACACACACACACACACAAGAGACTTTTCAATTAAAAACAACAAACAGGCAACAGATCGCCAACACAAAAACCAACAGCCAGCCATGACCAGAGGAATGGCCAGACGAGGGTCAACCAGACGACACACAGACGGCGGCAGAGCGGCCCGCAGAGGCGGCCTAGCAGCAGCAGCAGCAGCAGCCAACAACACCATCATCAACACCAACACCGCCAATAGCAGCAGCAGCAGCAGAGCCCTCGGCGCAGGCGCCAACACCAACGCCCCAGCCAATGCAGAGCGCCGACGCCACAGCCATCCATCGAGTGAGTACCCAGCCATCGCCATGGCCGATATATCCACGGCCACAGCCACTCCCCCTCGAGCCCCATCACATCAGCAGCAACAGCAGCGCCAATACCAACTGCAAATCCCGCAACCCCGCCAAATCCCAAAATCCCGCCAAACACAAAGGGAACGGCCGAAAAGACGCCACTTTTCCCGCCTCTCACACTCTCGGACAGTTCGGGAGTAACGGGAGAGGGAGAAGACGGAGGAGATCCGGCTAGCCGACGCGCAGGAGCAGAGCGCCAAAACGGCCAACGGGCAGCCACACACACACACACACACGACCGGATCGAACCCGTTGCGTGTCGAACTTGGTTCCAGTTCGAGCAGCGGGTCGATCCGAACCATAGCCCAGCCTGCACCAATACAGCGGCAATCAGCAGCAACTACACAACCACAATCACAACCAATCCCACCAACACCAAAACGACGCCGCGCCCTCATCGACAGTGGGAGTGACGATGAGGATGAGGGTGAGAGGAAGCAGGCTAGACGACGGGGCCGCCATCACCAGCAGCGGCATCAGCGGCCGCCAATTAGGAAGCTGAAAAAAAAGGCAGACAATGGAGGAGCTAGAGGCTATTGTCCAGGAGCAGCTGAGGCAGCACGAGCTGAGGGAGCAACAGCAGAAGCAGCAGAAACGGACGGCAGATGCAGCCAACACCAACACAGTTGCCGATCCTGCCACTCTGCCGCAATCTGCACAGCCAACACATGCCCCTCCCCCGCCCCTGCCCCTACCACTACTATAAATGCAAATAGCCAGACCCACAGCCATCACCAACATCGACAACAGCCAATACATAGACAATTACAAGCCATTCACACAAACAATACCACAATTAACAATAGAGATAATAATGACGCCAATACAAATACAAATACAAATACACCTGCCAATACAAACACCAACACCACCACCGCCATCACCATCACAAACACCCCTGCCACTACCACCGACGATGACATCCGGCACGGCGAATTCGGGCATCAGCCCAGCCAGGATGGTGGCTTGAGGATCCTCATCCGAGGACTCTCCCACTCCATGCCGCCGGATTGGATTCGCAGCAGTATGCTGAACGAGGGGTTCACGGTTCGGTTTGTAAGGGTGATCACCGATCGATTCGATCGCAGCCGCCAATTCAACCTCTTTGAGGCTGAGATCGCCCGCAAACCGGACCGTGGCCAATACGTGGTATTGAAGCTGCGACGCCTGGGTGGGAGGCCCGTCACGGTTGAGAGACTTGGAGTCTCCCGTGACCCCGCCCAGTGCCATCGATGTCAGGTGTTTGGCCACACCCGCGCATACTGTAGGCGAGCTGATGTCTGCATGAAATGCGCGGGTGGACACCTGACGACGGAGTGCAGCAAGCCAAGGAACGTCGCTCCCAAATGCGCCAACTGCCAGGGCCAGCACATCAGCTCATACAAGGGATGCCCATCCTTTAAGGCAGCCAGGCAGCGACTCGTGACCCACAGGGTCGCCAGGGAGGAGGAGCGTCGCAATCAGCAGCCACAGCCAATCCAACAGCGACAACAGCCAATCCAACGCCGCCAGCAGCAGCCACATCCACAGCCACTCCATAACCCGCAGCAGCAACGCCAACACCAACCGGATCGGCAGCATCGGCAGCAGCATCGGTATGGCGACCAACATCCCCAGCCATCGACCAGGGGGCGCCAACACCAGAGGGTCCAGCCGATGCAGCCGATTGCGAATGATGCTCCGACGCCACGCCAACACCAGCAGCAGCAGCGGCCAGACGTCCAGTGTGATGGCAGCTGCGCTCAAAATCTGCAATTATACGAACAGCAAATAAAAGAGTTGGAAAGGAGGATTAACCAGATGGCAGAGCAACTCACCAAATTGGCTGCAGCAAATGGCAAGGGCACAACAGCCATGCCCCCACTCCAACCAACAGCAGCAGCAGTTCCTGCCCCTCTGCCAATACCATCAGTCGCCGCCAATACAGCAGCAGCCATATCGGATTCAGAGTCCGACATTGACTGCGACGCGACTGAATTAGACGATGGCGACGACGACGAATGGACCGATCACGATCCATTTGAGGTGCTGGATGGCCTGGGCGAAATATGGAGGGCCCAAATCGCCAGTGCCCAATCGTCAATCCAGAGACAGCCACTGCAACAAAAAAAAACGAGGGGGAACGTTGTGAGTTGCTGCGGACACCGCAACTCTACGGTTATACCCGATACTAAGTCAGTATGGCTCTCCTCCGTCAGACGCCGCTAATATTAAACGACACGACAAAGAGTGCGTGCGAGAGAGACAGAAAATCAGTCTGAGCGTGACGTCGGGCGCTGCGTAGCCACTGCAAATTGATTTGTTCCTATTGGCTATAAAAATAATCTGATCTGATCCAGATTCAGCAATCTGATAGATATGGTCATTATCTATGATTCTGCGTTTTTAGTTTTCTCGAATGTGCAATATTGTGGATGCAACAGATTTTCGTCCTTTGTGTGGGCGGAAAGGGGTGGGGCGAAATGTTGAGATACATGTTTTATAGTAAGATCTAACAGGAGTGCGGATACCAAATTTGGTTACTCTAGCCTTAATAGTCTCTGAGATTTTTGAATATCCCCAGATTTTCGTCCTTTGCGGTGGCGGAAGGGGGTGTGGCGAAATTTTGAAACAAACTCGTCTCGGTCCGATATATTAGGAGTGTGCATACCAAATTTGGTTGCTCTAGCTTTTGTATTCTCTGAGATCTAGACGCTAATGTTTTACTCTAAGCAAAGCCGCCTATGCTACGTGTGTGTTAGAGAGAGACAGGGCGAGAAAAAATGAAATTGTTTTCTTGATGCTGGCTATAATAATAATACGATCCAATTCAGATTCCGCAGTCTTAAAGATTTGGTCATTCTCTACAACTCTACGTTTTTGGTTTTCTCATATCTTTAAAATTGTGGATGCCACAGATTTTCGTCTTTTGTGGGGGCGGAAGTGGGCGGGGCGAAGTTTTGAAATGTTTTTGTAGCAGTGACATATCACAGAAGTCTGGATCCAAAACATCGTTGCTCTAGCTCTTATAGTCTTTGAGCACTAGGCGCTGAAGGGGACGGACAGACGGACAGACGGACGGACGGACAGACGGACGGACGGACAGACAGACAGGGCTCAAACGACTCGGCTATTGATGCTGATCAAGAATATATATACTTTATGGGGTCGGAAACGATTCCTTCTGGACGTTACACACATCCACTTTTACCACAAATCTAATATAACCCAATACTCATTTTGAGTATCGGGTATAAAAATCCAATAAATATAACAACAACGAGCTGGAACGTTGTGAGTTGCTGCGGACACCGCAACTCTACAGTTATACCCGATACTAAGTCAGTTATTCTCTCCTGCGGCAGACGCCGCTAATATTGAACCACACGACAAAGAGTGCGTGCGAGAGAGACAGAAAATCAGTCTGAGCGTGACGTCGGGCGCTGCGTAGCCACTGCAAATTGATTTGTTCCTATTGGCTATAAAAATGATCTGATCTGATCCAGATTCAGCAATCTGATAGATATGGTCATTATCTATGATCCTGCGTTTTTAGTTTTCTCGAATGTGCAATATTGTGGATGCAACAGATTTTCGTCCTTTTTAGGCTGGAAGGGGGTGGGGCGAAATTCTGAGATATACGTTTTATAGTGAGATCTAACAGAAGTGCGGATACCAAATTCGGTTACTCTAGCCTTAATAGTCTCTGAGATTTGTGGATGCCCCAGATTTTCGTCCTTTGCGGGGGCGGAAGGGGGTGTGGCGAAATTTGGACACGAAACGGTCAAGGTCCGATATCACAGGAGTGTGGATACCAAATTTGGTTGCTCTGGCTCTTATAGGTTCTGAGATCCTTGAACTCATATTTTGCAATTGACAAAACCGACCATGAAACCTGTGTGTTAGAGAGAGACAGAGCGAGAAAGAATGAAATTGTTTTCTTGATTCTGGCTATAATCATTATACGATCTGGTTCAGATTTTGCACTGTAGAAGATATGCACATCCTCACCGATTCTGCGTTTTTGGTTTTATCGTATCTTTAAAAATGTGGATGCCACAGATTTTCGTTCTTTGTTGGGGCGGAAGTGGGCGGGGCGAAGTTTTGAAATATTTTTGTAGCAGTGACATATCACAGAAGTCTGGATCCAAAACATCGTTTGTCTAGCTCTTATAGTCTTTGAGCACTAGGCGCTGAAGGGGACGGACGGACGGACGGACGGACGGACAGACGGACAGACAGACAGGGCTCAATCGACTCGGCTATTGATGCTGATCAAGAATATATATACTTTATGGGGTCGGAAACGATTCCTTCTGGACGTTACACACATCCACTTTTACCACAAATCTAATATACCCCAATACTCATTTTGAGTATCGGGTATAAAAAACAGTCAATACACGACAACACGAAAAACGGCCAAAACACATGAAATCCACACTTACCTGCCAATCATCAGAAAGAGCAGCATAGCCTCGATTAGTGCGATATATATACATATATCACGCCATCACGCACCACGCTACATACGCAGGAAACTGGTACGATGCGCCAGTTAGCGCCCCTTAAAAGAAGCTATAGCTATGTACATAGCGACTCTTCCGGTACCAATTGAAAGTATCCTGGTCGGGCATACAATCCCCCTTGGTGAGGGGCGAGGTGTATCTAACACGTCTTCCGATCTATGGGTCTCGGCACCCGGTTGAGAGCGCAACTCCACGAGGAGCCTAGCGGCTCTCCCCGCGTAACGTTTGGGTATCAACCACAGCCACCACGATACTCCCACTAGGGGGCCGACCTCAATGTGCAGCCTTGGAACTGCACAACCCGTGGTACCGATCTTAAGGACTCAGCTCGATCCTCCCTTTTAGCCCCGACCGGCCTGGATAGGGAATCCACCCAGCCCGTGCGCCGCTTGCGCGTTCAGCAGCTGCTGTCGCCTGGAGAACGCCAGTCCGGCGAACCCGTCGAGAGTCCGCAATCTCTCCTGAGAAGCCGTCACATCGGAGAAGGTCCAGTCGCCATCCGTGTACTGCACTCCAAGTCCATCGAGGTCTCGCAAGTCTGCAAAGAGGGGACAAGCACATAGGAAGTGCTGCCAATCCTCGCGTTCTGCGCCGCATAGACAGGCTTCTTCCATGCAGAAATGCATTGAGCGATCAGTGGCCCGTCAGCAGGAACCCAGCGCGCAGAGTGAAGCCAAACCTTCGTTCGCTGTAGACGAAGCCTGCGTTCGGGATGAACAACGACAATGCACTTGGGTGGCCGGACCAGTGCCACTCGAGTGCAGCAACCAACACCAACAAACGACAGATGCAGCGTGGGCGGCCGGACCAGAGCCACTCGCCATCTCCAACTTTTGCCCACGATGCACGCCATCTCCAAGTCCAGCCATCGCCACTAAAGATCCCAGGTGGTGCCACTAATTCCTGCACAGGGGGACAGCGGAGCCGGCCGGTATGCGGCGCAATGTTCTGTTTGGCGTTTGCCATGCCGGCCGGTGCTTTGTTGTAGTTGTCCTCCTGTTAAAAATAAATGATATTTAAGTATGTTTATTGTTGTGTAAATGTATTGTAATTATTGTTTGTTTTACCTTGTATATATCTCTGTAGTTTTGTAGTCCTTATTTGTAGTAATTGTAGATAGATTGTCCCTAGCTGTAATGTAATTTAATTAATTTTAGTTATTTATTTTAGCTGTAATGTCTCCTCTTCCAGGGTGAGGTAAGCTCAGTCCTGTCCAGGGGTCTTCCTACAAGACATTTGTAGTTCGCAGGAACTCCGAAAGGGGGGGTCGGCTCGTCTTACTGGGCGGACGTGAGGGTCGAGAAGAAAGGCGCGGAGCGAGGCACACCCGCGTGGGTCGAGAGAGAGGCGGACGCAGGGCGAGGCACACCTGCGTGGGTCGGGAAAGAGGGGTCACAGGGCGAGTCACACCTGTGTGGGTCGAGAGAGGGGCGCAGGGCGTGTCACACCTGCGTGAGGGGGGGGGGGGGGGGTCGAGGATTGATCGGGGGTTAGTGGAGGTGAGTGTGGCTCGCTGGCGAGTAGTTGTTGGTTACCGGGGAGGGGTTTGGATCCCCAAAAATGACTTACACGGGGTTGGTTCTCGTTACAATAATGATTTATTTGCTTGCTGGTTATACAGGTAATTTGTTACATTGAATATTTTTTTGTTGTTTCGTCACGTTCCCGAAAGGATTCTTAACTTGTATCTTAGTTGTCACGCGGGACAACGTCTATACTCGGCCCGGGTCTCCGCGTAAGTGAAGTCTGCTCGGCGCTTGCGCGCTCGGGAAAACTTCGCTGCCGCCGATGTCTAACTTATCAGTATCTACGTGTCTTCGTCTTCGTCGGCTTCGGATTGGCTGCCGCTTCGTGGAGCGTCCCGAAGCCGTGAAGGGAAGGGGCGGGGGTTCTTATCGGCTAGTCTGTGCTTCGGGAGCTTAAGTTTAGTGGTGGGGGTAATGTGTTGGCCCGGTGGGGAGTTGTCGCCGGCTAACGGTTCGTGTCTCGGGAGCTTATGGCTAAACGCGTGGCAATGTGTTGGTGTGGGGGGCGTTCTTACCGGCTAATTGTCAGTGCTTCGGGAGCTTTTCGTTAGAGGTGGGGGTAATGTGTTGGTACGAGAATGTGGGATTGGCTGTCGTGAAACGGTAGGCGAAACGATATGGGGAATGAGTTTCTTTATTGGTGGTACATTTATCGTATGCATTCTCTGTTCTTAAGGCTAAGTAACGATATATTTAAGGGAAACTGGAGATATAAAAAGGGGAAAAATGAGGCGGTGACGATCCCGCGATGTAGCGCGCTGTGACGAACCTTCTTAAGGTTCGTTACACCCCCCCCTTTCTTCCGGGAGGAGGTCGACGCAGACAGGCGCGGCCCGGGATCGCTTGTGGACCCGGTAGCACTGATCCCAGGACCAGCTTCGGAAACGGAGCCTCTCCGCTTCCAGCAGCCGCTGGTGTATCTCCTCGATGAGGCCCGCCGGTAGGGCCCGGCCTGGGATGTTCACCTGCCAATCTGCCGGCACGATTACCCACTGGGTGGGCTGGTTCAGCTCTTCGATCAGGGAGAAGTCCGCTGGACTTTGCCCCTCCCGCGTAGATTCGTCTTGAAGAAATCGTAGTATTTCATCCAAGTCGCAGTCCACCAGCAACTCGTCTTGTCCTTCCCACTCCCCAGTTTGGGGGGTCGGCGCCGTCTCCTCCGCAACGGGTTGTTTTACCCTCCGTAGGGTCATGGTGTGGTACCCGCTGTCCGGCCCCGTTTCCCACTGCTCCTCCGGTTCGGTCAGCTCCGCTTGTCGAACCGGAGCGGCGTTTCCCTCTTCTGTAGCCCCGGTGGGCCATTCAGTGGGAGGGCCTTGCGCTGCCTCCGCGTGGGGCGCTTCGGCGTGCGTTGGTGTGGTCGCCGCTGACTCTTCTGGGGATTGGGGCATCGGGGAGGATCCGATGCGGGCGTTGGCGGTCGCGCTTCGGCGTGCGGGGGCGTGGCCGCCGCCGACTCTTCGGGAGGATTGGGGCATCGGGGAGGATCCGATGCGGGCGTTGGCGGTCGCGCTTCGGCGTGCGGGGGGCTTGCCCTGGCTGGGGCGGCCGGTTCGGAGCGGTAGTCGATTGGTTCCGCGGCTTCTCGGAATGTCCTGAAGAACGCGTTGACATTCCGGCCGGGAGGGACAAAGACGTCTACGGACATCTGGTGGTTACGCGTGACGCGTAACCCCCATGGCGTGACCGTGTGGTGAAAGGTCTCTGTTTCGGCTATGAATTGCCGACCGTAGGGTTCCTCCTCTTCGCTCTCCCCGTCGTCGTAGTACGCGTTGTATGGTTTCGGTGTGTAACGCTCCAGCCCCCTCTCGGGGCGGTAAATGCCACGGCCGGTTCGGGGATCGCGGCGCTGGTGATAACCGGCATCTTCAAACTCCTGTTCGAACATCGGCGCGTATGATGGCGTCTCTGGTTCCGGGAAGCTGTGCTGGCTAGAACCGGCATCTTCGAACTGCTCTTCGAATGACGGTGACCCTGGCTCCGGGGAGCAGGGCGCGGCTCGTCGTTTATACGGAACCCGACGGAACCCGGATGGTCGGCGGGAGAACAGCGGGGGCTGTCTCGGGGACCCTCGTGGTCGGCTGCCCCTGCCTCGTCGGCGTCTAGCTCCATATCTGCGTACATGTCCCCATCGGAGGTGTGGGGTTCTTCGGCTACTCCTGGCTTCGGGGCGGCTTCCTCGTCCGCCTTGGCAGCGGACTCCGGTTCCTCGGCGTCGGAGAAATCCGTGAGGTCTACGACTTCAAGTGACTCTGCTGATGCAGCGGCTCTCTGGTGCGCCTTAGCTGGGGTGTTCTCGGTGGCGTTCATGGCTGGTTCTTCGGTGCGTAGAGTTCGGGGAGGGGGAGAGTGTCTATTTTCTATTTAATTTATATTAATCTTCTTAATTCTAGGGCCTCCCAGGGGGCGTGACGAAAACTTACATTGTTTTGGTTCTGGTATAGTAGGGTTTTATCAAAATCGCCTTGCTCGCTCGGCGTTCGGAATCTGACTTATTTCTTGTATTTCTAACGTCATGCATTTCCCTCCGCTGACAGCGCGACTCACGGGAGCCGGCGTCAGCGGGCTTGCAATTCTGTAATCTAAGCTATGGTAAATGGATCCGTGGGACGATTATGGACGTTTGGGGCATGGGTTTATGAATGTGTGTAATGAGTGTAATGCATGAATCTGCCGAATTGACATTTATATATTTTTTTTCGTTCTTTCTTTATTTTATTTTTTTTTTATACCCGATACTCAAAATGAGTATTGGGGTATATTAGATTTGTGGTAAAAGTGGATGTGTGTAACGTCCAGAAGGAATCGTTTCCGACCCCATAAAGTATATATATTCTTGAGCAGCATCAATAGCCGAGTCGACTGAGCCCTGTCTGTCTGTCCGTCTGTCCGTCCGTCCGTCTGTCCGTCCCCTTCAGCGCCTAGTGCTCAAAGACTATAAGAGCTAGAGCAACGATGTTTTGGATCCAGACTTCTGTGATATGTCACTGCTACAAAAATATTTCAAAACTTCGCCCCGCCCACTTCCGCCCCCACAAAGGACGAAAATCTGTGGCATCCACATTTTTAAAGATACGATAAAACCAAAAACGCAGAATCGTAGAGGATGCCTATATGTTTTAGAATGTAGGATCTCAACCAGATCGTATAATTATTATAGCCAGAATCAAGAAAACAATTTCATTCTTTCTCGCTCTGTCTCTCTCTAACACACAGGTTTCATGGTCGGTTTTGCCAATTGCCAAATATGAGTTCAAGGATCTCAGAACCTATAAGAGCCAGAGCAACCAAATTTGGTATCCACACTCCTGTGTGGATATTACTATTAGACTATTAGACTATTAAGGCTAGAGTAACCGAATTTGGTATCCGCACTTCTGTTAGATTTCACTATAAAACGTATATCTCAGAATTTTGCCGCACCTCCTTCCGCCCCCACAAAGAACGAAAATCTGTTGCATCCACAATATTGCACATTTGAGAAAACTAAAAACGCAGAATCATAGATAATGACCATTGTACGATTTCAACGAAAGTACAAAATTGTACGATTAGACCTAGACAAATAGCTAACCATAAATAGGTTAAGATTTCCCAGCCACCTAAAGAAATAAACGATAATATGCTCTAAATATAAATATGTGACATGCACTACTGACCTAAATAAATATACAACGGACAGCTGCATGCATTTGTGTACATACACTGTTAAGATATTTACGGCACTATCATAAAACACATTCTGGATGACCTGCATGTGGTCAAATCACACACCATCTGCATGATAACCATTGTGACCGTCATAAATATGACCCTTGGAATATTCCACTGTTGGATTTGTAGTAATTGCTTAGTCCTAAATAGAGATAACACATTTCCCTAGCAATATGATACTCAGAGCTAATTAACCTTACCTAAGATCCTAAGTAAACAATCATACTCATAGAAATTGTATATAAACCTTGCATTTTACCAAATAAAATCAGTACGAAAGAAAACTCTGACGTATTCACATCTCCGAAGCCCAATTTGTTCAAGTACCGATTGCGGCGACCATTTGTTACTGGTACATGAACCGGTAGCATACATACATAACATTTTCAGCATACGATTGTCATATTGACAATCACACAAAATCAAGTGAATCTACATCATCAGATTCATTTAATTTACTCATTTGGTGACCCCGACGTGATGAATTGACATTCACCACAAAATCAAGTGAATCTACATCAACAGATTCATTTGATTTGTACATTTTCAGCATACGATTGTCATATTGACAATCACCAGAATCAAGTGAATCTACATCAACAGATTCATTTGATTTGTTCATTTGGTGACCCCGACGTGATGAATTGACATTCACCACAAAATCAAGTGAATCTACATAAACAGATTCATTTGATTTAATCATTTGGTGACCCCCGACTTTTGGACACTTAACCGTTCATCTGGATTTTGTTCCCGATTTGGAACTTGGATTTAGTTGGAAAATCCTACATAATTGGTCAACTTAGCGACCAATTTACATACATACAACAACACTCACAGTTGTGATTTAAAACCTTCGGTGAAGGAAAACGTAATTGGAGTTATTTGGATCTAACTCAACCACCACAGTCAACTTGGCGACTAAGGTTGAATTGGAAATAAGAATTCCAGTGTCATAAATATTTATTGAGATACTTTGACCATCTTCGTGGTTGTGAGTAGAGGCACAACCAGTCATAGTGACAAACAAATTACCTCCATCGGGTCAAAGTATTAAAATAAATAAAATAAAATGGCATCATCAAGCATTAATGTTATGCTAGACAGGCAGCTTGCCACAGGCGAAGAGATTCAGAGCCTGGTACGAAATTATAAAAAGGATTCTGCTGAAAGAAAGCAGAAACCAGAATATTTAAAATCCCGCATTGAGAACATATCAAAGCTCTGGGACGCATTTTCAATGGAGGAATGTAATATCAAAAAAATAACTCAAAACTCAAAAATTGAGCACAGTTATTTCTCTAACGAATATTTCAAACACACAAAAGAGTTGGTCGTCAGATATAAAGACGAATTTACCAAGCAGTTAGCTGCACTAGAAATGGATATAGATACAGGATCCATTACATCTATGGAGAGTGAGCCTGAAATAGAGCCCATGATCCGAGAACAAAAGGTGCTGCTTGAAAGTCTAGAGCGCATCATGAACAGAATGACGAATGAGACGCGAAAGGACTTCAAACCAATAATAATCAAATATTGGGATGAGATTAGAGCGATCCATATTCAAATTTATAAAAAATGCATTGATCCTGTGAAAATGGGATATAACATTAACAATTACATTGCAGCTGAAGATGCAGTATTAACAGTCCAAACAATGACTGAAGCAGACGCTGTTCAACAAATTTACGCTGCTCCACATATGCATAATACATTACCCCTGCCTAAGGTTGCTATCCCTAAATTTGATGGTGACTACTTAAAATGGCAACGATTTCATGACATTTTTAAGCAAATGATTCATGAAGCATCGGTACCCGTCATTCAGAAGATGTGGTATTTAAAAACCAATGTTACGGGAGAAGCGGAAAATTTAATACGCCATCTTTCGCTAACAGAAAATAATTACACAACGGCATGGAACATGCTTCAAGAGCGTTTCAGCAACAAAACTTAGTAACTGCTTAGTAACGCATTAATTCAAAAATTATTGGATCAACCAAGCACTTCCAATGATGCAAAGTCCATTAAGGCTTTGCACGATAATGTAAAGGAAACATTATCAGCACTCAATAACATAAATATAGAGACAGCTGGATGGGATCCGATTCTTCTATGTATTTTGACAAAAAAGTTAGATCGTCAGACTCACACTTTGTATGAACAATCCATACAAAGTACAAAGAAATTACAGCCTTTGAGCGAATTAATGAAATTTCTCGAACAAAGGTTCCTTACCTTGGAAGCCATTGGATGGGAAAAAACAAAGAAACCCATCACATGTGCCTCAGCAGGAACTGAAAGTCAGTATGTCTGCTATTTTTGTGAAAAGCCAAATCACGCTATTTACAAATGCACGCAGTTTTTAAAAAAAACTGTCGCAGAGAGGTTAAATTGGGTTCAAAAGAACCAACTTTGCGTCAAATGTTTCAAACGCGATCACACTGCAAAGAATTGCCAAAGAAGAGATTGTGTTAAGTGCAATAAAGGACACAACACTCTACTACATTTGGAAATCAAGTCTGAAGCCAAAACTGCAGCATCAGCAAATAGTAGTCAAAACACTTATGTATTACTAGCTACTGCTCTTGTTACAATAAAAGGCAACAATGGCCAAATGGGTGATTTTTGAGCCCTACTTGATTCAGGCTCTCAAGTCAATGTGATTTCTGAAAGAGCATTGAAAATATTAGATCTGAAAGTCACAAAATCAGAGCTACAAATAAATGGAATTGGCGGACGAACACAAACGTCAAAAGCAAGAGTCAATGTTATGCTTACTTCACAAGATAATAAGTTTAATACAAGACTAGAAGCAATAGTATTGACACACATAGTGGCAGATCAACCAGCACAGTCAATTGATACGTCTCGTTGGAAGCTTCCGAAAAATATCACTTTGGCGGATCCCAACTTTGACAAGACTGGAAGAATAGACATACTATTGGGAGCAGAACATTACTTCGAAATCATGCAAGACAAGCATGTATCAATTGGAAAAGGATTGCCCAGGCTACAGGAAACGAAACTAGGCTGGATAGTGGCTGGCAAGCTAAGACAGGAGTCAAAGAGCCAAAGCACGTGTGCAGTTTTGACTGAGGAGGACAAGGTGGATCAGCAAATCTCCAAGTTTTGGGAATTGGATTCATTCCCGAGCAACACACCATGCTTATCCCCTCTAGAGAAGCGATGTGAACAATATTTTTCTCAAAATATTCAAATGGCATGTGACAAGAAATTCATTGTCAGACTTCCATTTTTGGAAGATGCTTCTTCCCTAGGGGAGAGCCGTGATTTGGCTACACGTCGACTTTTTTGCCTGGAAAAACGACTGTCACGAGATCCGGAAACCAAGGCAAGCTATGTGCAATTCATGAAAGAATATGAGGCACTTGGGCATATGAAGGAAATGCACACTAAGGAAATAGCACGATCACGTTATTTTATTCCACATCACTGTGTGATGAAACCTGACAGCTCTACAACAAAATTGAGAGTTGTCTTTGATGCTTCTGCTGTTACGTCGTCCGGCAAATCACTCAACGATTTGATGCATAAAGGTCCGACTGTGCAAAGTTCGATATTTTCAATATTGCTTCGATTCCGGATGCACAAATATGTATTTACGGCAGACATCGAAAAAATGTATCGTCAGATCTGGGTCAATCCTGAGGACCAGTACTATCAAACAATTGTATGGCGAAATGATCCATCAGAAGATCTGAGATATTACAGACTTAAAACTGTAACATACGGAACTAAGGCAGCTCCATATTTAGCCACAAAATGCCTACAATATCTTGCTCAAAAGGGCAAGAGAGAATACCCGGCTGGAGCTGATGCACTAGAAAAGGATTTCTATGTGGATGATTGCTTAACAGGAGCATACCAGAGGCCCTCCAGAAACAGAAGGAACTTAACCAACTCCTACAAAATTCTGGATTTAAGCTGAGAAAATGGTGCACAAACAACGTGCACATACTACAGAACATTCCGAAGGAAGCCATGATTCCAAATGTACAACTGGAGGATACCACTTATGAAGACTGCAGCGTGAAGACCCTGGGAATAACGTGGATGCCTAAATCCGACCATTTCTGTGGAAAAACGGAGATTGCCACTAAGGAAACAATATCCAGAAGAGATGTCGTATCCGAAATTTTAAGGATCTTCGATCCGCTTGGATTGTTTTCACCTGTTGTGATGAAAGAAAAAATCTTTATGCAGCATCTCACAAAGGAAGGTTTTGACTACAAAGAAGCGCTTCCACTTCATCTCCAGGAGGAATGGAAAAGGTACAGGGAGGAGTTAAAATTATTAAACTCCATACAAGTACCACGTCATATATTCCAAGGACAAAGTCCGATATCATCAGAGATACATACCTTTGTTGACGCATCGGAGAAAGCATTTGGAGCTGCAGTATATATCCGAGCAATACATAAGGATAAGCGGGCAACGATTCAATTGCTATGTGCCAAATCACATTTAGCGCCCATCAATGCATTAACATTACCCCGTTTGGAACTAAAAGCGGCGGTGTTAGGTGCTCAATTGACAGCAAAAGTAAAGGAAGAGTTATCAATGGAAGATGCATCAACCTTCTTTTGGTCTGACTCAAGGATCGTATTATCATGGATTAACTGCTCGTCATCCATCCGAGACAAATTCGTAGCTACAAGAATAGCTACGATTCAAGAATTGACGATACAAAGACAGTGGAGGCATGTCTCATCCGAAAATAATGCAGCAGATGTACTCTCCAGAGGAATGACGGCGACGAAGTTCATAAAACATAGCATGTGGTTTTATGGACCACTATTTTTACACGGCCCAACATCTACATGGCCACCACCATTTGTGGCTACAAAAGAGGAGTTGATCAGTGCAAATCCCCAAAAGATTGGTCAGTCATCAATTATGACTATCACTCAGGAGGATGACCTAATCTACAAAATAAAGCACAACAACTCATACAACAAGCTATTGAGAATAGTAGCTTACATGATGCGTTTTCGAGGAAAGAAAACGCACACAAGCAAGACTGTCCAAGTCAATGAGATGAAAGAAGCTCAGAAAATTGTCATTCGTTACATACAACAGAATGACTTCAAAGAAGACATACGTCATTTAACAAAACATAAGGAAACACAAAAGGGAAGTTCGATTAACTCTCTAACACCAGATCAGGAGGGAATCTTACGAGTAGGTGGTCGACTGGAAGCGGCAAACATTTCATTTGACGCCAAACACCCAATGCTCCTGCCCTACAACGATCCAATTGTGAAGTTGATCCTTGGTAAGATACACAAGGAAAACATGCATTGCGGCCCCCAGGCATTGCTGACAGCATCACGACAACAGTACTGGATACTCAAAGGAAAAAACATGGCCAGAAGTATTGTGCAGAACTGCGTGAAATGCACTAGAGCCAAGCCTAAGCTACTAGAACAAATCATGGGAAATCTGCAACCTCTTCGAGTCACCCAAGCACGGCCATTCCTCAATTCTGGTGTTGACTACTGTGGACCATTCAAAATCCACTATAAAATTCGAGGAAAGAAGCCTAATACAGCGTACATAGCTATATTTTGTTGTTTCGCGACTAAAGCAGTACATCTGGAGCTTGTCAGTGATCTCACCACAGAAGCATTTTTAGCGGCACTTCGGCGGTTCATCTCTCGTCGAGGAAAATGTCAAGTGCTCCATTGCGACAATGCTACGAATTTCGTAGGAGCCAGGAACAAACTTCAAGAATAAGAAGAAGCCATATTCTCGGAAAAGGCAAAAGAACATATTGTACAAGAGTGCAACAACAAAGGGGTACAGTTTAAATTTATACCTCCTCGCGCACCACACTTCGGCGGCTTATGGGAAGCTGCAGTAAAATCTGCCAAACATCTCCTCTTAAAAAATGTGACGACGGCAAATCTAACTTATGAGGAGTTAGAAACGGTTATAGTCGAAATAGAGGCCATACTAAACTCTCGACCATTAACACCGATATCTGACAACCCAAACGACGTAACAGCACTGACGCCAGGGCATTTCCTGATAGGAGAGCCGTTAACCGCACAAGCTGACAGTGAGCCATCCCAGCAGCCAAAGACGCTAGGAAATCGATGGCAAGCAGTGTTAAAGTTGAAGCACTCATTCTGGACACAATGGTCCAATGAATATCTTCAGCAGTTGCAACAGCGTCAAAAGTGGAGGAAGTCTTCGGCTAACATTAAGGAAGGAACATTAGTAATACTAAAGGAAGACAATACACCAGTATTACAATGGCCACTAGGAAGAATCATTCGATTGTTTCATGGCAAGGACAATTTTGTACGAGTGGTGGAAGTAAAAACGGCAAAGGGGATTTTCAAACGAGAGATCCAACATGTAGCTCCACTATTCAACGAAGAGGAACCCACACATAAACATCCGATAGATGATCCATCAGAAAACGAAGAATCATCCGAGGACAGACAGCCTAGGAAAAGGACACAGCCGAATAAATTGTCGTTAACCATGACAATGTTTGTAATGTTGTTGCTGGTACCGTTAGCGATGGCACAGTCAATCAACATAACCCAGTTTGGATCAAAACCGGGTATATACTTTGAAAGAGCAGGAACCAGCCAACTTGCGACATCTGATTGGAACATCATTGTCTATTACAATTTAAAGCCCTATTGGAAAGACATGAACACATTCACCATGGGGACTAAAAAAATTGGACATCTATGCACACAACTTCAACTAGTAGACGCATGCACCAGTATGTATCAGCACTTCAAACATATAGAAGAGGACCTGCAAGCTGAAAATACACTAATAGCAAGAACACGGAGGCAAAGGGCACCGCTGGACATCATTGGAAACATCGCAAGCAGTCTATTTGGCGTATTAGATTCAACATATGCCCGAGAAATGTCGGA
Source organism: Drosophila miranda (assembly GCF_003369915.1). Taxonomy (NCBI): domain Eukaryota; kingdom Metazoa; phylum Arthropoda; class Insecta; order Diptera; family Drosophilidae; genus Drosophila; species Drosophila miranda. The sequence goes on along the minus strand of NW_022881625.1, from coordinate 10,463,558 downwards.
AACTATAGCAAAGGTTAAGGATAACGAAGATCACCTATTAACCTTGCTTAAAAATCAAACATCATTGATTGACTCTACAATCAATGTGATAAAACGGGATGAAATCTCAAATTCCAAACGATTAAGTCGAATTGAGGATTTCATCACCGAGTCAAAGGGAAGGGCTGATCATTTTAGCGCCTTTCAATGGTACACTACGTTGTCTACTCAGTTGACTCTATTATCTGCAAATCTTCAACGAATGCAAGCAGAGATCATCAATGTCCTGACAGATATCCGACACAATACAATTAGCCCTATGCTAATATCCCCCCGACAACTTAAGGAACAACTGGAGCAGATACGGGATCATTTAAGGCCAGGACAAGCACTTCCAGTAACTCCCGACAATATGCTCATGGTGTACCAGATGATGAAAGCAGAAGGCACTATAATAGAGGATCATGCAATTATCAAGGTTACATTTCCATTAGTCTCAGTAAACGAACTGGAAATATACAAATTGACAGCGATTCCGGTGCCAAATAAAAATGGGATAAGCATGTTTGAAATAAAAACACCATATATGGCAATCAATAGTCACCGAGACGAATTCGTTGAACTATCAGAGACTGAATTCAAAAACTGTCATCAAAGAGCAAACAATGAATTTGTTTGCTATAATAAACAAACAATGTTCTCAGCCGAAACAAGTTGTGAATTACAAATGTTTCACAACAAAACGGACTCTTCATGTCACCTAGTCAACACAAATAAATCATTTTTATGGTTGAGCATGCATAAAAGAAATCGATGGATTTTTGCAACAAAGTCATCATTAAAGCTATCAGCGGTATGTGCAGATGGCATTTCGGATATTAAGCTACAACACTCAGGAATATTGATCGCCGAACCTGGATGCATCATTCGGAATTCGCTAATGACTGTCACAAGTCAGAGCACATTGGAAACTACTCTGCAGTTATCATACGCTCGGTTTGGAGATAGTGATCTCAACGAAACATCAACTGAACGTTCTACAAAGAAGGTTTCAAGGAACAATGAAAAACTGAACTACGAGGAGCTGTATCAAATGGAAACGAATCTGCTACCACCTAAAGGTTTCAAGTTACCCCACAATCTTGAAACCATTGATCATCATCATATTGCCATCTACATTGCACTGCTCTTCATCATGATCATTGTAATGATTCATCTGGTTAAAAGGTGGTACACAACAAGACTCCCTTCTCAGCAGAGACATACACTTAGCTCATCAGCTAGTGAAGAAAACGCACCAAGACATCCGTTCACAATCAATATTGATGATGGTTGAGCATACTATGTTCAACGGCCGGGAGGATGTACGATTTCAACGAAAGTACAAAATTTTACGATTAGACCTAGACAAATAGCTAACCATAAATAGGTTAAGATTTCCCAGCCACCTAAAGAAATAAACGATAATATGCTCTAAATATAAATATGTGACATGCACTACTGACCTAAATAAATATACAACGGACAGCTGCATGCATTTGTGTACATACACTGTTAAGATATTTACGGCACTATCATAAAACACATTCTGGATGACCTGCATGTGGTCAAATCACACACCATCTGCATGATAACCATTGTGACCGTCATAAATATGACCCTTGGAATATTCCACTGTTAGATTTGTAGTAATTGCTTAGTCCTAAATAGAGATAACACATTTCCCTAGCAATATGATACTCAGAGCTAATTAAACATACCTAAGATCCTAAGTAAACAATCATACTCATAGAAATTGTATATAAACCTTGCATTTTACCAAATAAAATCAGTACGAAAGAAAACTCTGACGTATTCACATCTCCGAAGCCCAATTTGTTCAAGTACCGATTGCGGCGACCATTTGTTACTGGTACATGAACCGGTAGCATACATACATAACATTTTCAGCATACGATTGTCATATTGACAATCACACAAAATCAAGTGAATCTACATCAACAGATTCATTTAATTTATTCAACCATATCTATCAGATTGCTGAATCTGGACCAGATCAGATAATTTTTATAGCCAAAAGGAACAAATCAATTTGCACTGGCTTCGCAGCGCCCGACGTCACACTCAGACTGATTTTCTGTCTCTCTCGCACGCACTCTTTGTCGTGTCGTTTAACATTAGCTGCGTCTGCCGGAGGAGAGCCATACTGACTTAGTATCGGGTATATTATATAGTATCGTTTTTTTTGGATATTTCATTTTCGTCGTCTTTTTCCTTCGTAATTTTCGTTTTACGGGCAGCGCAGCTATGCGTCGCACGCGGGCTCCGATCGGATTTCGGGCGCCGATGGGCCAGGTATAGGGCCAGCTCTTATCGCTGGGCTCTGGGCATGTATCGCCGCGGGAAGGCTCTGCCGGGGGCGACAGTACCGTGCGCCGTCTCTGTTGTTCTGGCCGGTTCGTCATTGGCCGGGGGGTTACGGGGGGCGGCCTCCACGTCTCGTGCTGTATGCTCGTTCCGAAGGCCTTGGGATTTGAGGCGGCGGTATAGCACCCAGATGATGGCGCAGAGAGGGATGGCGACGACGAGGGTGAACAAATAGGAGGCGGCGCTCCTTATCGTCACCGTCTCGTTCAGGTCGTCGATGTAGTTTGAATTTTGTAGGCTTAACTCCCGTAGGAACGGCAAGCTTAGCTTTTCCTTGTGTGCCGTTACGTTTATTCGAGTCATCGCCGGTACCACCGCCTTTCTTTTGGAGTCGCCGAGGTGATTCACGTACCAGGTCCCGTTAAACGAGACCCGGTGGGAATACGTAACTAGGTACGATCCCGAGATTGCTTGGGTGGTCCCCGCCTCATCTACAACGGTGAACCTTGCGTCGTTGACGATGATGGTGCCGTGGTCCACCACGACGATCGGATCCAAGTGACCGGGCGAAGTCGCGCAGTGCGCGACGGTCGTCGCGCTCCCAGTCGTCGAAGTCGGGCGTTCCGGCCACTACCTTCAATGCTGTTCCGAGCAGGTTTATACTCCTTGTTCCCCGATGGTGGACCCTTAGCGTGGCCACCAGGTTCTTGATGTGGTCCAGGTCGGCTGCTATCACTTGCGCCATCCGGTCTAGGCTAAACAGCTCCGCGGCTTGTTCCGTTTCGGCGACGTAATCTTCGTATGAAGTCACGTTCGTAGTGTGGTGCAGGTATCCGTGGTTGGCCCAAATGATGGCGTCCCCGTCCGCTATTGGGATATAGTCCGCGTTAGTGTAGTCATTCAACTTGACCAGCGCGCGCGTCGAGGTTAGCAGAGTGAGGAAAATCAGTAGGTCCTTCATGTTGTGTGGTTTTGCGTTATCTTCGGATGCGTTTGGGTTGGGATCGATTCGACCGTTCGGCTGTGGTGGCGGAATGGCACTGATCAGTGATGGTGGGGTCTCGGACTGCCGGAGACGCTTGTCGCGGGCTACGCCGTCGGTCGACCTAGTGTCGGTACTTTTCGGGATCCGGGCAGTCGTCGCTTGCCTCGCTCGGGTTTTTCCCCGGCACGGGCGCCCCTTCCCCCCCTTTTCCCTTCGTTTCAGCCGGTACCTGTGCCCCTGTCGTGGTCCGGCGCTTGTTCGGCGGTACCTGGGTCGTCCGCCTCCCCGGCACGTTCGTCGGGTTCGCGGTCGTGGAATTCTCTCAGATCGTTGATGTTGGCGACCTTCCGTTTCCGGCTGCTCGGGTGCTGCAGCTGAACGATGTTTGGCCACGGGAAACCCTTCACGCGATAGGGGCCGTCAAATTTAGGGGCCAGTTTTGCCGCGAAGCCTTCGGCGGCGTTTGAGAGGTGATGCTGCCGTAGAAGTACTAGCGAACCGATCGTGGGACGCCACTGTCGTCGGCGAAGGGTGTAGTGCCTCCCTTGTTCTTGGCTGGCCCTTTGAATGTTGTTTTTGACGATGGCGAACACTTCTTTTAGCCTGGCGGCCTTACCCATAGGAGTTTCCTGGGCGCTTCCCGTCCCCGGCGAGACCTCGTCGTATAAGGCGCCGGGCAGTCGGGACTCTCTTCCGTGTACGAGGAATGCCGGGCTGAAACCGGTAGTCTCCGAGACGCTCGAGTTGATCGCCAGCGTCATTTCTGGCAAGAGTTCGTCCCACGTGTTTTGGTGATCGTCCACGAATTGGGCGATCATCGTCTTCACGGTCCGGTTTGCCCTTTCCGTCGGGTTCTCTTGCGGACAATAGGGCGCGGTGTGTTGGTGTTCCACGCCGGCGGTGTGCAGGAAGGTCCTGAACGACCGACTGGTGAACTGGGTGCCGTTGTCACAGACAAACAACTTCGGAACACCGAAGCTACTCAGTATGCGTTCCCTGAAAGCTCGTTCGAGGCTAGCCGTCGTTGCCTTCTTAAGGGGCACCAGTGCGACCCATTTGGAGAAGGTGTCAAAGAAAACTAGCAGGATGGCGTTCCCCCGTTTGGATCGGGGTAACGGTCCGACGAAGTCGGCGCACAGGGTGGCGAAGGGTTCCTCGGCCTTGCGAGTGAGCATCCTGCCCACTGGCTTGCGTTGGGTAGCCTTGAACTTCTGGCAGCTCACGCAACCGCGGATATATCGCCTCACGTCGCGATAAAATCCCGGCCAATAATACCTCTGGGATATCCTCGTGATAGTTTTTCGTACGCCGAGGTGGCCTGCCGTCGGTTGGTCGTGGCACTCGCGGAGGACTCTCGCTCGGCAGTCCTTGGGCACACAGAGCTTCCACGGCACGTGGTCGTCATCGTCGGCTCCGTGCCCCAGGTTTCGGTAAAGCTGCCCGTTTTCGTACGTGTAGTCCGGGTATTTTTGGGGCTCGTCGTGAACTTGTTGGATCCTTCTTCTGAGCCACTGCCAGGTCGTGCCCTCTTCTTCGACGCGTGAAAGGGATTCCAAAGGTTGCCTGGCGAGCGCGTCGGCGACCACGTTCTGGTTGCCGGCCCGATAATGTACGTCGTATTGGTACTGCTGCAGCTCCAGCGCCCATCTCGCCACTCTCCCGTAAGGGCTCTCAAGGGTGTTTAGCCATTTCAGCGCGAGATGGTCGGTCACCACGTCGAACCGGTATCCTTCCAAGTAACAGCGCAATTTCCGGATTGCCCATATGACGGCCAGGCATTCCTTGTCGGTGGCCGAATAATTCTCCTCTGCCTTGTTAAGGCGCCGGCTGACGTAGGCGATGACGCGTTCCTTCCCTTCGATCTCTTGGGTGAGGACCGCGCCCACACCCACGTTGCTCGCGTCGGTCTGCATGGAGAATTTGACGTTGAAGTCCGGGCAGGCGAGCACCGGGGCGGTGGTGAGTCGCACTTTGAGTTCGTCGAAGGAGTCCTGTTGTTCCTGTCCCCATGCCCATGCTCTCCCCTTCTTTAGTAGCAATGACATCGGTTGCACTATGGTGGCGAAATTGGGGACGAATCGACGATACCAGCCCGCCATGCCTAAGCATTGCCGCAATTCCTTCAGGTTAGTGGGCGGTCTCAGGTCTTTGACGGCCGCTATCTTGTCAGGGTCGGTATGAATGCCTTCCTCGCTGACCATGTGACCCAGGTATTTTATGCGGCGCTGGAAAAAATACGCATTTGTCTGCGTTGATCCGCAGATTGGCCCGGCGCAGTCGCGAGAAGACTCTCTTGACGTTGCGCAAATGTTCCGCGAAATCCTTGCCGACGATGACGATGTCGTCCAGATACGCGAAAGCGAAGGGTTCCATGTCTGCGCCGATGGCCGTGTCGAGGGTACGCTGGAACGTGGCTCCCGCGGAATGTAACCCGAAAGGCATTACCTTCCACTGATAGAGGCCTCTTCCGGGCACCGTGAACGCCGTGGCCTCCTTACTGTCATGGGCCATCGGTATCTGCCAGTATCCATTCTTCAGATCCAGCGTGGTGATGAACCGCGCGTTTCGGAGACTTTCCAGTATATAGTTGATCCTCGGCAACGGGTATGCGTCCGGGATCGAATGTTCGTTTAGTTGTCGATAGTCCACACACATGCGCCACCTCCCGTCCTTTTTGCGGACGAGGACAATGGGGGCGCTGTGGGGACTTCGCGAGGGCTCGATCAGGCCTTCTGCTATCAGCTGGTCGACCTGCTCGTCGATGATCCGACGCATAGCCGGGTTCTTTGGGTAGTACCGTTGCTTTATGGGACGCTGGTCTCTCATAACTATCGTGTGCTCCGTGAGGTCCGTGGTCCCTCGGAGGCCTGCGAGCTTCGGCAGCTCTTCGTCCAGGAATTCCTGGATTTGCGGCGCCACGTCGGGAGGCCAGGTGTCGGGGACTCTTTCTGGCTCCTCTTCGCTTAGCCGGCTGGTTCCGGGAGCGGGGGTCTGGTCTCGGCCCTCGGGGAGTATGGTCATGTCGAACGCGCTTGGCGGTTCGATCCCACGAGGGTACTCCCTCATATTAGCGACCACCGGGGTAGTTTCGGGTGTAGGCAGGGCATTTTCGGGACTCCGGCTGAATGCATGGGTCGTGTCGTATTCGGCGTGATGCACGAACATGCGGGTCTCGATGATGCCGATAGTACTAGACCAGTGGCTCGTTCAGGTGACGCAGATTTCCGCTCTGGTGCCTGCTATTGTGAAACCTTCGGCGACGCGGGGAGGGTGGCTCCGGCAGCGCCCCGTGGCGTTGGTGCTGATGAGTTGATCTCCGGCCACGGGCGCGTCGGGGCCCCGGTCGGTGTCTCGAGTGGCTGTTGCTCCTATTCCCGGTTCTGGGCTGGGAAAACTTCGGGCAGTAAGGACGATTTCGGATGTGGGAGTTTCCGTTATCGAAAGGGCTGCGTTACCGCGCTCGCTCGCCGGGGCGGCTAACGTGGTCGTTGTATTCGGCGCTGGGCCGCTGGACAATCGTCGCCGCCGTGGGGGTTCGATCGTTGCTCCGGGCTCTCCACCACTCGTCGAGGAGGTTGAACCGGGGGTCCTGGTGGGTCTGTTCGCGTCCCTTGTTGCCTTACCCGAGATTTTGCCCTGGTTGGATGACCTGGGGTCAGGGCGTTCAGTCGGGGTCCTGGGCTTCGTGTTCCTGATTCCTTGTTTGCGTGGCGTATCTTTCGTCGCCTTGGGTTTCGTAGGCGCGTGTTCCGGGGTGTGCACCTGGCTGACTGTCGCGGAGTTGGAGGAGGGTGGTGCCACACTGTATCGTTGTTTCGATGGCGCAGAGGAAGACCATCCCCACGATGACCTGCTCTAGCATGTTTGGTAACACTAGGAGCGGTATCTGTACCTCGCGCTTGTCCAGTTTAACGAACGCCAACAGAATTTGCGTTACTTCGCGTACCGACCCGTCTGCCAGGCGGATCTGGACGCACGCTTCCCTGAGGCCGGCGTCGTTGCCGAGCTGCCGGGCGAGGTTGGCGCTGACGAAACTCCGGGACGCCCCGGTATCCACAGTGGCCTTTGTGGCCCGTCCTCCTATCGTCACCCTCGCCACTATCCGGCCGTCCTGTATCTGTAGTGGGTGGCTTAGTTCTGGGTTTGGGGAGGCGTCGTTCCCGGCTGTTCCCGTGCCAGTCGGGGACGCTGGTCGTTTCCCGACGAGTCTTGGCGGCAGCAATCGATGGTCCTTACGCCTCGCTTACCGCATTCCCAACAGAACAGGATAGAGGGGTTGGTGCAATTGTGGGAGGCATGGCCGGCTTCGCCGCAGCGGCGACAGGCCATCCGTGGGTTGGCGATGCGGTGACCGACTTCCGGCGCTGGAGTGTCGGGTCGGTTTGACGATGGTCTCCTTGCCGGTCCTGCCGTGTCCCATTGGGGCTTCCGAAAGGAGGTCCGGTTTGCTTCGACCTCGTTTTGCGTCTGGTGCGTCGTCGGTCTAGTGTATCTTGGGCCGGGCCGAGGGGCAGTGGGAGCAGTGGGGTTATTCCGCTCTTGGATGGATTCGAACTCCGTAGCCAACATCGTTAGTTGGGCCAAACTTCGCAGTTCGTGTCTTCGCACGTACAGTTGATATGCCGGCAGAGTATTATCATAAATCCTGTTGAGCTCTTGGGCATCATCGTACCCGGCGTGGTGCATGAGCAACCTGAGCTCGGTTATGAAGTCCTTGAATGACTCGCCCGTCGCTTGCTTGCGGGCTCGGATCTGATCCTCTAACTATTCGAAATACCGCGGCGGGAGGAAAAATGCCAAAAATTCTTGCCGGAAGTTGACCCACGAGGCGCCTTGCAGCCTGCTGGTGCGGAACCAGCGGTTGGCTCGGTCGATAAGGATTTCCGCCATAGCTCGAGACAAGTGGTTGGTGTCTATCCCGTACGAAAGCGCGCGCTCTTCCAACAGCTCGGTGAAAGACAACGGATCATCCTGTCCGTCGAATTGGATCCCCCACCTCCTAATCCGTTCCGCCATCTGGGCGGCTTGACTGTATCGATGGGCTTCCAACGCGTCGTTACCTCCCCGGGGTCTATCGCTTTCAGGGAGGAGCCTCCTCATGGAAGAGGGGCGGACCTCTGGGGACGGGGGTCTTGGGGGGCGGCTGCGGTCACCACGATGGGCGGGCCGGTTGGTCTGCCTTCGGGGGCCCCAGGGATCTGCAGACCGCTTTTGGGGTCTGCCTTCCGTCTCTCCGCCTGCCCGGAAGGAGAGGGGTGCGGCGACTTTGCGGGTCCCGGTGGTTTGGCGTATTGCCGTTCGAGTTCCGCCAGTCGAATCCAGGCCTCTTGTTCGAGGGGTCCTTCGACCAGCGTGGCGAACCTTTTCCGTAGGTCCTCAACTGTCCCTTCGCGGTCGAACCCGAATTCTTCCGCGAGGGCTTCCAGTTCTTCCCGGCGGCGTTTGTGGATCCAGCCGGTGCTGACCCCCGGATTAACGGTCAATTCGTCCCCGTCGTATTCACCTGATTGTTCCCCCGTATAGGGCTCCATGCTTCTCTTGGTCGTTGCGTCGCTGTTCCTACGGACTGGTTCAGCGTCCGTGATCTTGAGGTACTGTGTTCCCTTTTCTTTTCACTGTCACTTAGTACACGTACGTAGACACGTTCGCGATCCTCACCGTTAGAATTGTGGAGATTTGAGCACGGTTACGCGCCGCGGTAGTGGGGTGGGTTTTTTTTCTGCGGTCGAGCGATCGGCCGCGTATGCACGTAGGCGTACACGCGGGGGGGTTATCTTTCCCCCTTTTTTTTTTTTTGGTCTGTCTCTTGCACTCCCGACTGCCGTGGGTTTTTAATCCACGAACCCCTCGTTAGAGTTTCCTTCGGGTCCCTGCTCGGGCGCCACTTGTAATGTCTCCTCTTCCAGGCTGAGGTAAGCTCAGTCCTGTCCAGGGGTCTTCCTACAAGACATTTGTAGTTCGCAGGAACTCCGAAAGGGGGGGTCGGCTCTTCTTACTGGGCGGACGTGAGGGTCGAGAAGAAAGGCGCGGAGCGAGGCACACCCGCGTGGGTCGAGAGAGAGGCGGACGCAGGGCAAGGCACACCTGCGTGGGTCGGGAAAGAGGGGTCACAGGGCGAGTCACACCTGTGGGGGTCGAGAGAGGGGCGCAGGGCGTGTCACACCTGCGTGAGGGGGGGGTTTCGAGGATTAATCGGGGGTTAGTGGAGGTGAGTGTGGCTCGCTGGCGAGTAGTTGTTGGTGACCGGGGAGGGGTTTGGATCCCCAAAAATGACTTACACGGGGTTGGTTCTCGTTACAATAATGATTTATTTGCTTGCTGGTTATACAGGTAATTTGTTACATTGAATATTTTTTTGTTGTTTCGTCACGTTCCCGGAAGGATTCTTAACTTGTATCTTAGTTGTCACGCGGGACAACGTCTATACTCGGCCCGGGTCTCCGCGTAAGTGAAGTCTGCTCGGCGCTTGCGCGCTCGGGAAAACTTCGCTGCCGCCGATCTCTAACTTATCAGTATTTACGTGTCTTCGTCTTCGTCGGCTTCGGATTGGCTGCCGCTTCGCGGAGAGTCCCGAAGCCGTGTAGGGAAGGGGCGGGGGTTCTTATCGGCTAGTCTGTGCTTCGGGAGCTTAAGTTTAGTGGTGGGGGTAATGTGTTGGCCCGGTGGGGAGTTTTCGCCGGCTAACGGTTCGTGTCTCGGGAGCTTATGGCTAAACGCGTGGCAATGTGTTGGTGTGGGGGGCGTTCTTACCGGCTAATTGTCAGTGCTTCGGGAGCTTTTCGTTAGAGGGGGGGGGGGGGGGGGGGTAATGTGTTGGTACGAGAATGTGGGATTGGCTGTCGTGAAACGGTAGGCGAAACGATATGGGGAATGAGTTTCTTTATTGGTGGTACATTTATCGTATGCATTCTCTGTTCTTAAGGCTTAGTAACGATATATTTAAGGGAAACTGGAGATATAAAAAGGGGAAAAATGAGGCGGTGACGATCCCGCGATGTAGCGCGCTGTGACGACCCTTCTTAAGGTTCGTTACATAGCATAATTAACTTTCCCTCTTCTTCTTCTTTCCCAACTATCACCCATTCCCCAATACATGACAAGTGGCAACGCCAATAATGACCCAAAAATACCACGCCAATTAGAAAAATAGCCGAGCCGATAACACACAAAAAAGCCAATTCAAATTGCATTTCTCAATGCCAGTGTGTTATCGGCCGCAAACTTCGGCAATTATGCCCAGCCAATTCCTCACCCACCCCCCACCCACTTCAAACGTCACTAAATGCCAAATGTACAGGAATAAAACGAGGGGGAACGTTGTGAGTTGCTGCGGACACCGCAACTCTACAGTTATACCCGATACTTAGTCAGTATGGCTCTCCTCCGGCAGACGCCGCTAATATTGAACGACACGACAAAGAGTGCGTGCGAGAGAGACAGAAAATCAGTCTGAGCGTGACGTCGGGCGCTGCGTAGCCAGTGCAAATTGATTTGTTCCTTTTGGCTATAAAAATGATCTGATCTGATCCAGATTCAGCAATCTGTTAGATATGATCATTATCTATGATTCTGCGCTTTTAGTTTTCTCGTATCCTCAATATTGTGGATGCAACAGATTTTGTCCTTTGTGGGGGCGGAAGGGGGTGGGGAGAAATTTTGAGATATACGTTTTAAAGTGAGATCTAACAGGAGTGCGGATACCAAATTTGGTTACTCTAGCCTTAATAGTCTCTGAGAATTGTGAATATCCCCAGATTTTCATCCTTTGCGGGGGCGGAAGGGGGTGTGGCGAAATTTTGAAACAAACTCGTCTCGGTCCGATATATTAGGAGTGTGGATACCAAATTTGGTTGCTCTAGCTTTTGTAGTCTCTGAGATCTTGGCGCTAATGTTTTACTCTAAGCAAAGCCGCGTATGCTACGTGTGTGTTAGAGAGAGACAGGGCGAGAAAAAATGAAATTGTTTTCTTGATGCTGGCTATAATAATAGTACGATCCAATTCAGATTCCGCAGTCTTAAAGATATGGTCATTCTCTCCAATTCTACGTTTTTGGTTTTCTCATATCTTTAAAATTGTGGATGCCACACACTTTCGTCCTTTGTGGGGGCGGAAGTGGGCGGGGCGAAGTTTTGAAATATTTTTGTAGCAGTGACATATCACAGAAGTCTGGATCCAATCACAACCACAACCACAGCCAATCCCACCAACACCAAAACGACGCCGCGCCCTCATCGACAGTATGAGTGACGATGAGGATGAGGGTGAGAGGAAGCAGGCCAGAAGACGGGGCCGCCATCACCACCATCACCAGCAGCGACCGCCAATCAAAAGGCCAAAGAAGAAGAGGCAAACCATGGAGGAGCTGGAGGCCATTGTCAAGGAGCAGCTGAGGCAGCACGAGCTGCGGCAGCAACAGCAAAAGCAGCAGAAACGGACAACAAAAACCGCCAACACCAACACAGTTGCCGCTCCTGCCTCCCTGACGCATTCTACACAGCCAACCCATGCCCCTGCCCCTGCCCCAGCCTCTGCCACTACTATAAATGCAAATAGCCAGACCCACAGCCATCACCAACATCGACAACAGCCAATACATAGACAATCACCAGCCATTCACATAGACAATACTGACAATATCAATACAAATAATGACGCCAACGCAATAACAAATACAAATACAACCGCCAATGCAAACACCAACACCACCACCGCCATCACCAACACAAACACCCCTGCCACTACCACCGACAATGACATCCGGCACGGCGAATTCGGGCATCAGCCCAGCCAGGAACGTGGCTTGAGGATCCTCATCCGAGGACTCTCCCACTCCATGCCGCCGGATTGGATTCGCAGCATTATGCTGAACGAGGGGTTCACGGTTCGGTTTGTAAGGGCAATCACCGATCGATTCGATCGCAGCCGTCAATTCAATCTCTTCGAGGCTGAGATTGCCCCCAAACCGGACCGTGGCCAATGCGGGGTGTTGACGCTGCGACGCCTGGGTGGGAGGCCCGTCACGGTTGAGAGACTTGGAGTCTCCCGTGACCCCGCCCAGTGCCATCGATGTCAGGTGTTTGGCCACACCCGCGCATACTGTAGACGAGCTGCTGTCTGCATGAAATGCGCGGGTGGACACCTGACGACGGAGTGCAGCAAGCCAAGGGCCGACAATCCCAAATGCGCCAACTGCCAGGGCGCCCACATCAGCGCCTACAAGGGCTGCAGCGCCTACAAGGCAGCCAGGCAGCGGCTCCTGGCCCACAGGGTCGTCAGGGAGGAGGAGCGTCAACGGAAGCAGCAGCAGCAGCCTCAGCCAATACGGCAACAGACCCAGCCAATGCAGCAGCCACTCCAGCAGCAACAGCCAGCACATCGTCTCCAGCAGCCATCACAACGTCACCAGCAGCCACTACAGCGACAGTTGCAGCAGCAGCAGCCACCCACACAGCCACTCCACCCACAGCCGCAGCAGCAACGCCAACACCAACCGGGTCGGCAGCATCGGCAACAGCTACAGCATCGCGACCAACATCCCCAGCCACTGGCCGAGGGGCGCCAACACCAACGGGTCCTGCCGATGCAGCCGATCCCAAATCGTGCTCTGGAGCCACGCCAACACCAGCTACAGCAGCAGCCAGGCGCCCAGTGCGATGGGAGCTGTGCCCATAACCTAGAAAGATATGAAAGAAAAATTAAAGAACTGGAAGAAAAGTTGGCAGCAATTACAACGACATTGACAAACCTGCTGCAGGCAAGGGACGAGAGCACGGGAGGAGTGCCGCCACAACGGACAACAACAGCAGCAGCAGCATCCACACAGCCATCACCACGACCAGCACCAAATACGCACTTTGACGCCGCAGCCATATCGGACTCCGAATCCGATATGGACTGTGAAGCAATTGACGACGAAGATGACGACGAATGGACCGACCACGATCCATTTGACGCGCTGGATGGCCTGGGCGAAATATCGCCAAATCGCCAGCGCACGCGAAAGCATGCGATCGGGCGGCGCCCATTGATGTGCCCAATCGTCGATCCAGAGGCCAGCCACTGCAACAAAGAAAAAGCCGTCAATACGGACAACAAAGAAAGACTGGCATAACACACGAAATCACACGTACCTGCCAATCACCAGACAGAGCTGACCAACAAGAAGCTGCCTCGCCACCAACATTGACAATTTCCTGCCAATTGGGCGGAAAAGGAGGCCTCTTTCTGATGACGCTGCCACCACACCACCACAATGACGTCACGCAAATACCTGCTCACAGCTGCCATTCCACGACGATGCAGATGCTGACGCCTGTTGCCGCTCCACTGGGTCGCACCCGTCTCTCATGCCATTATGTGAGGGCGGGATGGCCTGGTGTTGAGCCGCCAGACGCCAGCAAAACCTGCAAAAGGAGAATCAGGATAAAAAGGCTGCCAATTAAAACACAAATACTCGCCTGCAAAAGTCTCTCACGCCATCACAAACCGGACAAAGGTCGCCAGCAACAACATCTAAACGCCGACAGTACCTGCAAATAAAAATAAATTAAAAATCAAACGCCAAAAACAAACATCTCATCTGGATGGCCGGACCAGCAGCCATTTAAAACGCCATTAAAAACCGACGATGAACGTGGCCGAGGAGGCCAGGCCAATCCACCTGACAACGCATCCTGGTGGCCGGAGCAGCAGCCACTCGGATGCGGCCAATACCTCGACTCGTTGGCATCAATCACACGACGCCAATGCCAACACAAGGACAATGCAGTTGGGTGGCCGGACCAGTGCCACTCGAGTGCAGCAGCCAACACCAACCAGCGACAGATGCAACGTGGACGACCGGACCAGAGCCGCTCGCCAACAACACCATCAATGCCCACGATGCACGCCATCTCCAAGTCCAGCCATCGCCACTAAAGTTCCCAGATGGTGCCACTAATCCTGCACAGGGGGACAACGGAGCCGGCCGGTATGCGGCGCAATGTTCTGCATTGCGTTTGCCATGCCGGCCGGTGCTTTGTTGTAGTTGTCCTCCTGTTAACAAAATAAATGATATTTAAGTATGTTTATTGTTGTGTAAATGTATTGTAATTATTGTTTTTTTTACCTTGTATATATCTCTGTAGTTTTGTAGTCCTAATTTGTAGAAATTGTAGATAGATTGTCCTTAGCTGTAATGTAATTTAATTAATTTTAGTTATTTATTTTAGCATATTTACCTTTCCCTCTTCTTCTTCTTTCTCAACTATCTGCCATTCCCAAATACCTGACAAGTGGCAACGCCATTAATGACCCAAAAATACCACGCCAATTAGAAAAATACCCGAGCCGATAACACACCAAAAAGTCACTACAAATTCAAATTGCATTTCTCAATGCTAGTGTGTTATCGGTCGCCAACTTCGGCAATTTACGCCCAGCCATTTCCTCACCCACCCCCTACCCACTTCAAATGCCACCAAAGACCAAATGAGGCTGAGCAGGAACAAAATATACACTGCCAACCATCGCCACTCTGCCAAACGCCCCAACAAAGCCATTTCAACCGCCCACATGATGCTATGCGGTCGACTCTTTGGAGCGTCTCGCGCCCGGATCGAAAGATCCGGAAGTTGAAAGTATCCAGGCGGTTATACGAGAGCAGGCAAATTTCCCCCTTCCCATCCCATCCCCCAACAACAGAGCAGCCACTACACACAGCACAAACATTAGACACTAGCCACTAACCAGCAACAACACGAAACGGACAGCCACTAAAACAAACGGCCATTCCAATTCTCCATTGCTTACTTATCGGTGCTGCTGCCCTCGGACTACATTCATCTCACTCAATATTGGGGTGAGTGAAAGTGGGACCGGGGGTGAGAGCACCGGTAAATGACGATCGGCGATCGGGTCTCTCGAGTGTGGAGGAGAGTGTGAGAGTTGGCGGACATGTGAGAGTTCCACCATGAACCTCGTCCGCCACTCTCATCTCGTCCACCCGCTCGAGAGGTTGCGATCGTCGGACGCATATTAATTGAACCATCGCCGCCGCCATTAAAATAAAGTGAGATTGCAAGTTTGTTTGTTCGTTGCCATCATCGTTGCCCGTGTCGTTTGTCGTTTTGACTGTTTGTCGTTTATCGTTTGCCGTGTCATTTGTGCTCTGGTGCCAAAAAAATAAAGACAGTGACGGCCAGACGACGCCAAGCCAAGCCAGGCAGCAGCCATTTTGTGTCGCCAGCCACAAACCCGCCAAACGCAAAGGGAAAGGCCGATAGGACGCCGGTCTCGCTGACGCTTTTCCCGCCTCTCACGCTCTCGGACATACAAAACCGTTCGTGAGTAACGGGAGAGGGAGAAGACGGAGGAGAGCCGGCAAACCGACGCGCAGGAGCAGAGCGCCAAAACGGGCAACGGGCAGCCACACACACAAACACGAACGGATCGAACACGTTGCGAGTTAAACTTGGTTCGAGTTCGAGCAGCGGGTCGATCCGAGCCATAGCCCAGTCAGCACCAATACTACGACAAACAGCAACAACTACACAACCGCAATCACAACCACAACCACAGCCAATCCCACCAACACCAAAACGACGCCGCGCCCTCATCGACAGTGGGAGTGACGATGAGGATGAGGGTGAGAGGAAGCAGGCCAGAAGACGGGGCCGCCATCACCACCATCACCAGCAGCGACCGCCAATCAAAAGGCCAAAGAAGAAGAGGCAAACCATGGAGGAGCTGGAGGCCATTGTCAAGGAGCAGCTGAGGCAGCACGAGCTGCGGCAGCAACAGCAAAAGCAGCAGAAACGGACAACAAAAACCGCCAACACCAACACAGTTGCCGCTCCTGCCTCTCTGACGCAATCTACACAGCCAACACATGCCCCTGCCCCAGCCTCTACCACTACTATAAATGCAAATAGCCAGACCCACAGCCATCACCAACATCGACAACAGCCAATACATAGACAATCACCAGCCATTCACATAGACAATACTGACAATATCAATACAAATAATGACGCCAACGCAATTACAAATACAAATTCACCCGCCAATGCAAACACCAACACCACCACCGCCATCACCAACACAAACACCCCTGCCACTACCACCGACAATGACATCCGGCATGGCGAATTCGGGCATCAGCCCAGCCAGGAACGTGGCTTGAGGATCCTCATCCGAGGACTCTCCCACTCCATGCCGCCGGATTGGATTCGCAGCATTATGCTGAACGAGGGGTTCACGGTTCGGTTTGTAAGGGCAATCACCGATCGATTCGATCGCAGCCGTCAATTCAATCTCTTCGAGGCTGAGATTGCCCCCAAACCGGACCGTGGCCAATGCGGGGTGTTGACGCTGCGACGCCTGGGTGGGAGGCCCGTCACGGTTGTGATACTTGGAGTCTCCCGTGACCCCGCCCAGTGCCATCGATGTCAGGTGTTTGGCCACACCCGCGCATACTGTAGACGAACTGCTGTCTGCATGAAATGCGCGGGTGGACACCTGACGACGGAGTGCAGCAAGCCAAGGGCCGACAATCCCAAATGCGCCAACTGCCAGGGCGCCCACATCAGCGCCTACAAGGGCTGCAGCGCCTACAAGGCAGCCAGGCAGCGGCTCCTGGCCCACAGGGTCGCTGTCCAGGAGCATCGACGGCAGCAGCAGCAGCCTCAGCCAATACGGCAACAGCCACAGCCAATGCAGCAGCCACTCCAGCAGCAACAGCCAGCAAATCGTCTCCAGCAGCCATCACAACGTCACCAGCAGCCACTACAGCGACAGTTGCAGCAGCAGCAGCCACCCACACAGACACTCCACCCACAGCCGCAGCAGCAACGCCAACACCAACCGGGTCGGCAGCATCGGCAACAGCTACAGCATCGCGACCAACATCCCCAGCCACTGGCCGAGGGGCGCCAACTCCAACGGGTCCTGCCGATGCAGCCGATCCCAAATCGTGCTCTGGAGCCACGCCAACACCAGCTACAGCAACAGCCAGGCGCCCAGTGCGATGGGAGCTGTGCCCATAACCTAGAAAGATATGCCAGAAAAATTCAAGAACTGGAAGAAAAGTTGGCAGCAATTACAACGACATTGACAAACCTGCTGCAGGCAAGGGACGAGAGCACGGGAGGAGTGCCGCCACAACGGACAACAACAGCAGCAGCAGCATCCACACAGCCATCACCACGACCAGCACCAAATACGTACTTTGACGCCGCAGCCATATCGGACTCCGAATCCGATATGGACTGTGAAGCAATTGACGACGAAGATGACGACGAATGGACCGACCACGATCCATTTGACGCGCTGGATGGCCTGGGCGAAATATCGCCAAATCGCCAGCGCACGCGAAAGCATGCGATCGGGCGGCGCCCATTGATGTGCCCAATCGTCGATCCAGAGGCCAGCCACTGCAACAAAGAAAAAGACGTCAATACGGACAACAAAGAAAGACTGCCATAACACACGAAATCACACGTACCTGCCAATCACCAGACAGAGCTGACCAACAAGAAGCTGCCTCGCCACCAACATTGACAATTTCCTGCCAATTGGGCGGAAAAGGAGGCCTCTTTCTGATGACGCTGCCACCACACCACCACAATGACGTCACGCAAATACCTGCTCACAGCTGCCATTCCACGACGATGCAGATGCTGACGCCTGTTGCCGCTCCACTGGGTCGCACCCGTCTCTCATGCCATTATGTGAGGGCGGGATGGCCTGGTGTTGAGCCGCCAGACGCCAGCAAAACCTGCAAAAGGAGAATCAGGATAAAAAGGCTGCCAATTAAAACACAAATACTCGCCTGCAAAAGTCTCTCACGCCATCACAAACCGGACAAAGGTCGCCAGCAACAACATCTAAACGCCGACAGTACCTGCAAATAAAAATAAATTAAAAATCAAACGCCAAAAACAAACATCTCATCTGGATGGCCGGACCAGCAGCCATTTAAAACGCCATTAAAAACCGACGATGAACGTGGCCGAGGAGGCCAGGCCAATCCACCTGACAACGCATCCTGGTGGCCGGAGCAGCAGACACTCGGATGCGGCCAATAACTCGACTCGTTGGCATCAATCACACGACGCCAATGCCAACACAAGGACAATGCAGTTGGGTGGCCGGACCAGTGCCACTCGAGTGCAGCAGCCAACACCAACCAGCGACAGATGCAACGTGGACGACCGGACCAGAGCCGCTCGCCAACAACACCATCAATGCCCACGATGCACGCCATCTCCAAGTCCAGCCATCGCCACTAAAGTTCCCAGATGGTGCCACTAATCCTGCACAGGGGACAACGGAGCCGGCCGGTATGCGGCGCAATGTTCTGCATTGCGTTTGCCATGCCGGCCGATGCTTTGTTGTAGTTGTCCTCCTGTTAACAAAATAAATGATATTTAAGTATGTTTATTGTTGTGTAAATGTATTGTAATTATTGTTTTTTTTACCTTGTATATATCTCTGTAGTTTTGTAGTCCTAATTTGTAGAAATTGTAGATAGATTGGCCTTAGCTGTAATGTAATTTAATTAATTTTAGTTATTTATTTTAGCATATTTACCTTTCCCTCTTCTTCTTCTTTCTCAACTATCTGCCATTCCCAAATACCTGACAAGTGGCAACGCCATTAATGACCCAAAAATACCACGCCAATTAGAAAAATACCCGAGCCGATAACACACCAAAAAGTCACTACAAATTCAAATTGCATTTCTCAATGCTAGTGTGTTATCGGTCGCCAACTTCGGCAATTTACGCCCAGCCATTTCCTCACCCACCCCCTACCCACTTCAAATGCCACCAAAGACCAAATGAGGCTGAGCAGGAACAAAATATACACTGCCAACCATCGCCACTCTGCCAAACGCCCCAACAAAGCCATTTCAACCGCCCACATGGCGTCGGAGCGTCTCGCGCCCGGATCGAAAGATCCGGAAGTTGAAAGTATCCGGGCGGTTATACGAGAGCAGGCAAATTTCCCCCTTCCCATCCCATCCCCCAACAACAGAGCAGCCACTACACACAGCACAAACATTAGACACTAGCCACTAACCAGCAACAACACGAAACGGACAGCCACTATAACAAACGGCCATTCCAATTCTCCATTGCTTACTTATCGGTGCTGCTGCCCTCGGACTACTTTCATCTCACTCAATATTGGGGTGAGTGAAAGTGGGACCGGGGCTGAGAGCACCGGTAAATGACGATCGGCGATCGGGTCTCTCCAGTGTGGAGGAGAGTGTGAGAGTTGGCGGACATGTGAGAGTTCCACCATGAACCTCGTCCGCCACTCTCATCTCGTCCACCCGCTCGAGAGGTTGCGATCGTCGGACGCATATTAATTGAACCATCGCCGCCGCCATTAAAACAACAAACAGGCAACAGATCGCCAACACACAAACCAACAGCCAGCCATGACCAGAGGAATGGCCAGACGAGGGTCAACCAGACGACACAGCGACGGCGGCAGAGCGGCCCGCAGAGGCGCCCTAGCAGCAGCAGCAGCAGCCAACAACACCAGCACCAACACCGCCAATAGCAGCAGTAGCAGCAGAGCCCTCGGCGCAGACGCCAACACCAACGCCCCAGCCAGTGCAGAGCGCCGACGCCACAGCCATCCATCGAGTGAGTACCCAGCCCTTGCCATGGCCGATTTATCCACGGCCACAGCCACTCCCCCCTCGAGCCCCATCAAATCAGCAGCAACAGCAGCGCCAATACAAACTGCAAATCCCGTAACCCCGCCAAATCAAAAAAACCCGCCAAACGCAAAGGGAAAGGCCGATAGGACGCCGCTCTCGCTGACACTTTTCCCGCCTCTCACGCTCTCGGACGCACAAAACAGTTCAGGAGTAACGGGAGAGGGAGAAGACGGAGGAGAGCCGGCAAACCGACGCGCAGGAGCAGAGCGCCAAAACGGCCAACGGGCAGCCACACACACACACACGAACGGATCGAACACGCTGCGAGTCGAACTTGGTTCGAGTTCGAGCAGCGGGTCGATCCGAGCCATAGCCCAGTCAGCACCAATACTACTACAAACAGCAGCAACTACACAACCACAATAACAACCACAATCACAGCCAATCCCACCAACACCAAAACGACGCCGCGCCCTCATCGACAGCGGGAGTGACGATGAGGATGAGGGTGAGAGGAAGCAGGCCAGAAGACGGGGCCACCAGCAGCGACCGCCAATCAAAAGGCCAAAGAAGATGAGGCAAACCATGGAGGAGCTGGAGGCCATTGTCCAGGAGCAGCTGAGGCAGCACGAGCTGCGGCAGCAACAGCAAAAGCAGCAGAAACGGACAACAAAAACCGCCAACACCAACACAGTTGCCGCTCCTGCCTCTCTGACGCAATCTACACAGCCAACACATGCCCCTGCCCCAGCCTCTGCCACTACTATAAATGCAAATAGCCAGACCCACAGCCATCACCAACATCGACAACAGCCAATACATAGACAATCACCAGCCATTTACATAGACAATACTGACAATATCAACACAAATAATGACGCCAACGCAATTACAAATACCGCCATCACCATCACAAACACCCCTGCCACTACCACCGACGATGACATCCGGCACGGCGAATTCGGGCATCAGCCCAGCCAGTATCGTGGGTTGAGGATCCTCATCCGAGGACTCTCCCACTCCACGCCGCCGGATTGGATTCGCAGCAGTATGCTGAACGAGGGGTTTACGGTTCGGTTTGTGAGGGTGATCACCGATCGATTCGATCGCAGCCGCCAATACAACCTCTTCGAGGCTGAGATCGCCCCCAAACCGGACCGTGGCCAATTTGATGTGTTAAAGCTGCGTTGCCTGGGTGGGAGGCCCGTCACGGTTGAGAGACTTGGAGTCTCCCGTGACCCCGCCCAGTGCCATCGATGTCAGATGTTTGGCCACACCCGCGCATATTGTAGACGCGCTGCTGTCTGCATGAAATGCGCGGGTGGACATCTGACGACGGAGTGCAGCAAGCCGAGGAACGTCGCTCCCAAATGCGCCAACTGCCAGGGCCAGCACATCAGCGCCTACACGGGCTGCAGCGCCTACAAGGCAGCCAGGCAGCGGCTCGTGGCCCACAGGGTCGCCAGGGAGGAGGAGCGTCGCAATCAGCAGCCACAGCCAATCCAACAGCGACAACAGCCAATACAACGTAGCCAGCAGCAGCCACATCCACAGCCACTCCTAAATCCGCAGCAGCAACGCCAACACCAACCGGATCGGCAGCAACGGCAGCAGCATCGGTATGGAGACCAACATCCCCAGCCATTGACCAGGGAGCGCCAACACCAGAGGGTCCAGCCGATGCAACCGATCGCGAATGATGCCCCGACGCCACGCCAACACCAGCAGCAGCAGCGGCCAGCAGCTCAGTGCGATGGCAGCTGTGCCAAACTTCTAAAAGAGAGCGCCATTAAACTCAAAATGCTGGAGGAAAGGTTGGCAGCAATGGCCACGCTGATCGCAAACCTGACAGAGGCTAGAGGCGGGGGCTTGGCAGCCATGCCGCCACTACAGACAACACCACCTACACACCCGCCGCCACCACAACCCAGCAGCCAATACAGCAGCAGCAGTAGCCATATCGGACAGTGAGCCGGATATGGACATGGACGACGACAGCCTTACGATGACCTACGTAGGTTCCTAAATGGACAATCCAGTGGCGACTTCGAAAGCGACGGATTATACGGCGTCTACTGATTGCGCCAAATTGCAGAAGTTTAATGCCAATAAAACCTGAAAATAGACAAAAATTAAACACAATTAACAAAAATCTGCAAATGACCAACAATCATACTCACCTGCTATTAAACCGACAGAGCTGCCCCTCCAGCAGCTGCCACGCCACTCCTGCAACTCTCTTGAGGCATAATGGGCCAGCCACTAAAACACAATAAAAACAGCCAATACACGACAACACGAAAAACGGCCAAAACACACAAAATCCACACTTACCTGCCAATCACCAGACAGAGCTGCCAATCAAGAAGCTGCCTCGCCACCAACATTGACAATTTCCTGCCAAATGGGAGGAATATGAGGCCCCTTTCTGATGACGCTGCCACCGACCATCACAATGACGTCACGCCACTCCGAACCAACAGCTGCCATTTCCAACGACGACGCAGGTGCTGGCGTCTGTTGCCGCTCCACTGGGTCACACCCGTCTCTCATGCCAATTATGTGAGGGCGGGATGGCCTGGTGTTGAGCCGCCGGACGCCAGCAAATCCTGCAATAGAAGGAGAAACAGGAGAGAGGCTGCCAACAAACACAAATACTCACCTGCAAACACCTCTCACGCCAACACAAATCAGACAAGGGTCGCCAGCAACAAAGATGGAGTTATGGTGGTCATTTCCCTTCTACGCCCTGAACTAGTACTGACCCAGGCAGAATGGGAAATTATTGATGGTGTATTGCCAGTGCTGAAGCCATTTTCTGAAATAACAACTGAAATTTCAGCAGAGAAAAATGTCACCTTATCAAAGGTTATTATAATGGCCACATTGCAGCATCAATCCATAGCCAAAGCTATTCCAAAAGATGATTTTCTACGGGCAGTCGTAGAAAAACTCAAAGAGCAGTTGACCGTACGTTTTGGGGACTTGGAAAATAATATTTTGTATGCAGAGAGAACCATACTAGACCCAAGATTTAAAAAACGGGGTTTTAGGTCCGATGAATGCTATGAAAAAACAGTTGCAGCTCTACAATGTAAGATCGCTCAAACGGGATTGGTTGATAATGTTGCTGATGATCTGTCTTCACAAATCGAAACCGTCAGAACGTGGCCAACCAAAAGTGGCATTTGGGACGAGTATGACAAGCAGTATAACCAAATAACAAAGCCAAGCTGTAACACGGCTGCTGCCATTAGAGAGGTAGATAAATACCTAGCAGAAGAGAACATCAATAGAAAACAGGACCCTTTGATCTGGTGGACGCAGCGAAAAAATGTATATCCACGACTATACGAATATGCGTTGAAACGTCTTTGTTTGGTGGCCACGTCGGTGCCATGTGAGCGCCTGTTTTCTGCAGCAGGAGAAATAGTCCGCAAAAGACGAACGCTTTTGACGCCCAATAAGGTTGAAAGACTTATGTTTTTACATAATAATATGTGAAATACTTAAAAATGGTATGTATTTTATAGGTTTTAAAATTATAATGGACAACATAAGTAAAATTGATTATTGTTTTTCAGCCCCGACTTCTAAAACATAAAAAATGGAAAACGAGATACTTAATTGAAACTGTTGGTTGTGTCCTAACGATATCAAGTACTAAGTACGAATTAAAATAAATTTAAGAAGTTAAAACGTCAATGAATTGTAGTGCATTATTTACATATAAGCTTAAAACTAGATATGAGACTTTAAAATTGAACAAAGAACAAAAAGACCGATAAACAAAACAGGCCAAAGAACAAAAAAGAACGAACTAAAGGGACAATGAAAAAAAAGAACGATGAACAAAAAAGAACGAACGGAAAAGAACGATGAACAAAAAAGAACGATGAACGAAAAAGAACGAATAAGATGAACTTATTCAGTTCGTTCACTTCCATGAATAGTTCATTTTTGTTCGTTCGTTCATGAACGACCCAATACTATCTGATAGATATGGTCATTATTTATGATTTTGCGTTTTTAGTTTTCTCGAATCTGCAATATTGTGGATGCAACAGATTTTCGTCCTTTGTGTGGGCGGAAGGGGGTGGGACCAAAATTTGAGATATGCGTTTTATAGCGAGATCTAACAGGAGTGCGGATACTAAATTTGGTTACTCTAGCGTTAATAGTCTCTGAGATTTGTGGATGCCCCAGATTTTCGTCCTTTGCGGGGGCGGAAGTGGGCGGGGCAAAGTTTTGAAATTTTCTTGTAGCAGTGACATATCACAGAAGTCTGGATCCAAAACATCGTTGCTATAGCTCTTATAGTCTTTGAGCACTAGGCGCTGAAGGGGACGGACAGACGGACGGACGGACAGACGGACGGGCGGACAGACGGACACACAGACATGGCTCAATCGACTCGGCTACTCATGCTGATCAAGAATATATATACTTTATGGGGTCGGAAACGATTCCTTCTGGACGTTACACACATCCACTTTTACCACAAATCTAATATACCCCAATACTCATTTTGAGTATCGGGTATAATAATGCCATAAATTGGATAAACAATCCAAGCACAGTTTGCCAAAAAACAGACTTTATGGACAAGCAATTTAGTTTAGTGTTTACTCTGCTCTCCTCCTCCCAGGCAGCTAGAGGGTCTCTCGATCTGATCACATCACGTATTCGGGAAGGGTATGGTAAAATATCATGTGAGAATGTTATAGCAGTGGAAGACAGTACGTATATAGTATAAATTATTGACAGACGATCGGAGAAACGCGGCTGATCCTGTGCAGCTGGACATATAAATATTCAGTTTATCGCGTTAAAAACTTTACATTAATCACGTCTGTCCCCCTTCTACTTACTCTTTCCGAAGTGTTGTCATTTGCTGATTTCACTTTTGCAGCTGCACCAACATAAAGAACTTTAGTGTGCAACTCAGAGCCAATTTTGTTGGGCAATTTCCTAGGCTCCAGCTCTCTCAGTCTCCAAGTTCCAGATGTTCCCACAGACAGAAAGAAGAACAGGGCTGAAAGGTTTATAAATATAAATTCACTCAAAGAAAAAATGAGAAGTCGAAACAGTTTTCGAATCGCGAATGAAGATAATCTCATTATTATTTTTCTTTTAAAACTAGTAATAATGTCGTTGGACTCCCTGTCCTTTGTGACACACTTTATTCTCAAATTCCAAAATGATACGAGTACTTTTTTTTTACCAGTGTTATAGTATATACATATGTGAGCTCCAAGAGAAGGGGGAATAAAATTCCACTCCAGACTCCGTATACTCTGTGATTTCGACTGGTTTCCGTAGATGAAGCAAATGTTTAAGAGTTTAAGGGCAATTTGTGTTTTCCGAAGCTTTTCGCAATAAGTATAGATTACCTTGACTACAACAATATTTCTCAAAGTAGTGCTCTTAATTGCTAGGGTCAGATGCGACTGAGAGAGGAGTTGCTCACTTTTGAAATCGTTTGCTGTTAAGTTTTCTGTTAATTATTGTGATATTACGCCATTCTGTCAACCGATGTCTTAGTAAGACTTTGGGTCGAGCTTCAGCTTGGACAAACAATGAAGTTGTTTGTCAATTGCTTGGGCAAATACTCGTACTCAGGTGGAAAAACAAATACCAGAATGGGGAAGAGGTTAAGATGGGAGACAAGAAAATATCAAATAAAGGGCCAATTAAGGAAGGTGATTGTGCGATTCTGTTTATCTTATCAACGACAAATTTTGACCCCAGGGGCGTCATTTACAATCCTCAATTTGTTTGCATACTAAAGCAACATTAGCCGAAGAGCTACCTACAAAAGAGCTACCTTCCTGATTCCCAATTCGTAGGCTATTGATAAACAACCAGTGGGGGAATATTCAAATTAGCCAGGTCTCATGTGTGATTAGCCGATTTCTCACACATTTCAAGCATCAAAGCAGACAGCAGACAGAACGGAAAAGAACAGAACAGAACACAACAGAGCGGAGAAGACGTTGAGCTGACGGCTGGAGGGATCAGATCCCACAGAAGAAGCCCCTTTGAAATTTACGAAAAGAGCCGCCTATAAATCGCAAGATTTCAGCACTGCCCAGGGCTTTATCTAAAGCTCCATTCGGAACAGTATTCAAAGCATAAAGCGTAACCAATTGATTGCTAATTGATATTGATGTGTCGATTATTTTATGATTATTCTTTATGATCGTTAAATTTTGATATACCAAAAGGCGAGCGAGATCGAACACCAAACTTGATTCAAATTTGTAGATCACTTTGAACAATCAAGCCACTCCCTGAGTACTTCTCAGGCCTTGTCTTACCTTGTCTTCAGTTGGATTGTTATAATTTAATAACTACACGGGAGGGCAAATTAAGTCTGTAGTTCGGGTACCACAAAAACCACTTAAAGACGCTTTCTTTAATTGCCCCCAAAACGAAGATTTGGTTTTTATTTTTCGAGAAACCTGTGGGGTAGCTTTCGGCTGCGGATGTGGCTGTGACTGTGGCTCTGCCTCCAGCTGCTGGCCAGCTCCATGGACAGACAGTCATTTGTGTGAAAATCATCGTAGCATGAAGCGTTGTCAAATACCGTTTGTTGCGGGGGTCGGTCCACTCTCATGCTTTTGTTTCGGCCATTTCAAGGTCTGTACAGAAACCGTCTGTTGGGTCAGACCTCCCTCCATTGACCAGAGCAGAGCTCTAACAATGCGGGTTCTGGCATCATTTTCATAGAAACGGCATTAGAAGTTACTCATACGCAGCGTGGGTTGGATAAGATTAACGAAAGCCCACATAGACATAGCTCATCCTCCCCATTCTCACTTGACTCTTTGCAGACAGCAGAATGAGCTCTAACAACTGCGGTTTCATCGATCCGCAGGGCCAGTTGAGCGCAGCCCTCGCTAATCGGGACATACGGGAATTCCACACTGCCCTGGACAGCGGTGCCCAGGCCAATCGCCAGGTTGATCGAATGCCTCTCAGGTGGGCTCCTGCATTCAGCTGCTGCTCAAATACGGAGCCTCTCCGAATTTGGTGGATCAGGGCGAGTTCACGCCCCTCCACCATGTGCTGAAGAATAGAAAGATTGAGGCAGGCACTAAGCTGGAGCTGATCCGAATTTTTCTGAAACAACCACAGTTGGACATTGACAGCTATCGGAACGGGCAGGTATGCCAGATGCTGAGGGATCAGTATCCAGAACTGCCGTTGCCGGAGCTGCGCGAGGCCGGAGCAGAGATCGACTGCGAGCGACTCCTCCGCACGCTGCGGGACGCAGACGAGAACCAGTTCGAGCAACAGTTCGCGGAGTACCACCAGAACGTCAGCGGAAACGCAGACAACCAATGCAATGCCAACAAGGAGGAGTATCAGTCCCTGCTGGCGGAGAGCAGCGAGCCTTTGAGGCCATCCTCGAGACGGGCATCAACATTAAACCTTCAAAATTGAGCGACATCAGCCCCGTGGAGTTGGCCGTAATCTGGGGCAACCACAGGGCGCTAGAGAAGCTATTGAAGCATCCGCAGCTGAGGCTGACATCGCATTCCAAGCTGCTGAACGCGGTTATCAGTCGCCTGGGTGAGCAGCCGCTGGACATCAATGAGGCGGACAAGGCTGGCGTGGTGCCACTCTCCTATGCGGTCAAGTATTGCAACACAAAGGTGGCACAGGAGCTTCTACGGCAGGGAGCGTACATCGGGGCGAGAAGCTCGTTCGGAGATCTTCCCATACAGGAGATGGACCCGAAAGTGCTGGAGGAGCACTTCGATTCCTGCATCACCACCAACGGGGAGAAGCCCGGTGACCAGAGTTTCGAGATCATCATCAACTACAAGAATCTGATGAGACGCCAGCGAGAGCCCGGGCAGTCGGACAAGCGGAGCATTGGCCATCCTCACCAATTGGAGGACGAGATGACTCCAATCGCATACATCGCCGATTCCAAGGAGCTGCGTTACCTGCTGCAGCACCCGCTAATCTCGAGTTTCCTCTTCCTCAAGTGGCACCGCCTCTCGGTGATCTTCTTTTTGAACTTTCTACTTTACTCCCATTATCACGCATACGCTCCTTAAGTTCCACGAAAGCGACCACACGGGCCTGACTGCCCTCTTCGGCCTGTTCTCTTGGATAGGGATTGTGATCCGAGAGGTCATACAGCTTGCCATGTCGCCGCTGCTGTACTTCAGGTCCATCACGAACCTGATGGAGGTGGCTCTCATTGTCTTGTCGATCCTAACCTGCATGGAAGCCAGCTACGACAAGGAGACGCAGCGCATACTGGCCGTCTTCACCATTCTGCTGGTGTCCGTGAAGTTCTGCTTGCAGGTTGGCTCCCTGCCAGTACTCTCAATTTCGACGCACATGCTCATGCTGCGCGCCGTCTCCAGCAGCTTCATCAAGAGCTTTGCTCTCTACTCGATCTTTGTGCTTACGTTTAGTCTGTGCTTCTACATACTGTTTGGCAAGCCCCAGGTGGATTCCTCCTCTCCGAAGGACAGCACGCCAGAGCCAGCAAAGGAGGGAGAAGATGATGGTCACTTCAACACATTCTCCGTGCCCATCGAGGCGCTCATCAAGACGATTGTGATGCTCACGGGAGAATTTGATGCCGGTGACATAAAGTTTGACAGCGTCTACACTTACCTGATCTTCCTGCTCTTTGTGTTCTTCATGACCATTGTGCTGTTCAAATTCCTGAATGGTCTGGCTGTCAGCGATACTCAAGTGGGTTTGTATTTCCTTTTCTTCCTCGGCTTTATCCAACTGTTTTCTCCCCTCTCTTTTCCCACAGGCCATCAATGCCCAGGCGGAACTGAACGGCGCCATTGTCCGCACCAATCTGCTGACCCGCTACGAGCAAGTTCTCACTGGCCGAGATGAACACGCTCAGACCTCATCGTCCCGGTTGAACAAAGGCAGTCGGTTCGCTCGATGAAGACCATGAGCTAGTCACCGTTTCAATCGTAATTTTCTTCATGCTTTTCTTGAGTTTCACGCCCTCGTGGCTTTTCCCACACTTGGGACCCCACTAGGCAGAAAAGCGAAAGGAGAGAAAATCTTCACTGATGAATCGCCTGATCGGATCGGATGGGCTGTTATATACGCACAACGCATACTCATTGGCAGCATTTGCGAATCGCTGGGCTGTGAACAAGCTTGAATTGAAAGAGTGTCGGCACTTCGGTGTGCCAAAGATACATATCTTTACCCCTTGAATCAGCTCGTGTTGATTTTTCTGCCGTGCATTGCACTTTTGAGCTCAGGTCCTAAACGAGAGTCACACACCACACACATGCATATTATTATCATTATCATCATCATTATGATAATGACTGTGAGCGAACGAATGCTGATGAAGCCTCATTGTCAATGTCGAAAGTTATGGGATTGGTTAAGGAAACCCAAGGTGGGATATGAAAAGTATTGCGTTCTGCTCTGGCATAGGATCCCAGCTTTAATATGTAACGTGTCACCTACGCACGTCTGTGTATATAAATCCTGCCAAGCTAGCTGTTATTCAGCGAAGGGAAGCACACGCTTTGGGTTTCCGGCCTCTGCTCGTCGGCTATTGGAGTGATGTTCTTGCCCCCCCTCCTGCTGGTGGCCTATACGCATTATACCGCGAATGAAGTAGCGTGTCACGACGAAAATGCTTAACCGGGAGACACTGTTTATCCCTGAATAGAATTGTGGATGTGTGCTGGAAAGGTATCTCAACTCCGCCTCTGGTGTTGTCGAGGTCGTGTCGCCCGCCCTACCATGGCCATTCCAAACCGTTCGATTTATTGACGGAATGGCCCCTTTGTCCGGGGCGTCCTACATGGGGAATTTGCCAGCGAAAGCAAAGCGGTAGATTAATACATTATAAAGTTTATTCACTTACTGGCTAAAACAATAACATTACCCGCAAATACCATAATATAATCACCCACATTAAAAGAGTAGCTAAATGAAATATATGTATAAAATTCCTACAAATACTTGGCTATGTGTCATACAAACGATACACTAAACAAGTCCGAAATGGACAAACTAACTTGCTTGCTGACTCCGTAATGTTACGAAACCAATTCGAGTGGGCACTTCTCCCTCTCACTCACCGACCGAGTCTCGAATCAACTTTCATAGAGATCGGTTGTGTCGCGCTTGTGCAAAGTTGTTTTCTTTATTCTGCTTTAGCGGAGCATTCTCTTGTGTGCTAAAAATAGCATACATCGTAAATTCGGGTGCTGCTTTGTGCGGTGTCGGCAATTGGACAAAAACAAAAAACACATTTGTGAACGTTTTTACAACTGTATTCACTGCCCTTCGGGCAAGACATTCCCCTCAGTCTGCGCACAGCCGCACAAGAGGGGCAATAAAAACTTCGCTTATCAGCTACGGTATAATGAATGCGAATAGTTCATCTGACTCTCGGCTTAGAAATAAGCGGACTGATCATGAGAGAATGCTTCTAATATCAGACAAATTACCTTCTGAGATTCGTTCTGAGTACCGTTCAGAGGCTGAACGCTCTACATGCACAGAAACCACAACAACAGTAACATTCACTAGTGCCACCAACAACACCACCTACACCATGGCAACTGCTACAATAAGCAGTATCTGCCCTGCACTAAGCTTTGATAGCCAAGAAAACTCCATTTCCACATGCCCCGACGACACTGAGGCAAAAACACTTCGCACTGCTGCCGAAAAAACGGAGAACGGGAAAAAGAAAAAACGATCAGACTTTGTCATCTAAATCTAAACGAGGGAGCGGCGGCCGGGACCTGGGCTTGCCCCCACTACAAGCCAACAGGCAAACACCAATGAATTAATATTTCATTCTAGAACGCAGTTGTCTGCGTTAGTTGGGCACACACACACATAGTACATACAGTATGTCAAGAAACTCTTTACACAAAATATTTTCATTTTTTAAATTCAAAATTCTTCGTAATTATTTAATATATTTAACTTATTTTAATATTTGGTCTGTCCACCCTTAGCATTGACTACATGCTGGAGCCGTTTTTTCATCGAATTTATCAATTTTTGTAGGTCATACTCAAAGGGAATCTTTTGCCACTCTTCCAATATGAATTCTTTGAGCTGATTGCGGTTTTTGGGCTGTCTTTTTCCCACTTTCTTCTGCAAATAGGCCCACAAATTTTCAATGGGGTTAAGATCGGGACTCTGGGGTGGTGTATCAATAACTTTTCCACAGTTGTAAAGCAGCCAAGCTCTCACATTGGACTCTTTATGTTTGGGATCATTGTCTTGATAAAAATTAAATTTGGCCCTATTGTCCGTAATGAGACCAAATTTCTCCGCACTGCTTTTTAAATTTGTTTTTAAAATTTGGAGGTACTGTTTGGCATCCATTGTGTTCTCAATAAATTCAATATTTCCCACTCCTCGGCTAGAGATGCACCCCCAAATCATAACCGAAAGTTTTCCAAACTTTACAGTCGGAATGATGTTTCGGTTATCTAAAGCTGTTAACGGCTTGCGCCATACTCTGGGTGGACCATCATTGTAATATAGCATCATTTTTGTTTCGTCGCAAAATATGACGTCATCCCAATACTCTGCCGGCTTACTGATCATGTTAACAGCGAAAGTGAAGCGCTTTTCCACATTGACCGACGAAAGCAGCGGTTTTTTTCGTGCCACTCTGGAAGAGTATTTATGGCGTAGAATAACCTGGCGTACTGTTTCGTGTGAAACAACCAAGTCAAGTTCTTCGTCAAGTTCCTTGGCCAGAGTCCTGACCGATATTTGCGGATTCTGATTAATTTTCCTCATGATTATGCGGTCTGCCCGTTTGTCTATCTTCCTTTTACGGCCACCTCCAGATTTGGATTCCAGTCTCCCTTCGGTCTTCGCGCGACTTAGGACATTGTAAATTGTTTTCCTTGATACTGAAAACATGTCTACCATGTCTGCAACAGATTTGCCCAACTGGTGATTATAGTAAATCAACTGGACAACGTCAAAGCATAGTCTTTTGCCAGGCATTTTAAAAATTTCAGAAAGTTAGTCTGTAGATGTGCACCGGTCAAAATTTCGCAACCAAATCAAAGTCAATGCAAAAATAGAGCATCACTGAGCAACGCCAAAAGCATAGATTACGGTAAAGTCCCGTTTTTTCTAAGAACGAGATCAAAACAGAGCTCGAAAACGAAAAGTGTAAAGAGTTTCTTGACAGTGTCAAAAATGAGTAATCATTGTTTTTGTTGTTTTGTAAGTTACCTATTTATAGTTTTGTTATTTTTTTTTCACTAACTACTTTATAATTAATCCCTGAATGGTTATGAATTAAAAAAATTTGATAAATTTGAACCAAAGGCCATTATTTTCTTATCCAAAGTCAAAAAATTTAATTTATTTTCAGTGTGTAAAGAGTTTCTTGACATACTGTATATGCTGGCAGCGTTCCCATTCAATCTACTCGACGGCTGATGCACGCCAGTAGCCCCCGCTGGAAACTTCCGCAGATTCTGGAACGCAGAGGATGCGGGCTATCGGCGACAGGGGAATACTACTAAGCAGAAAGAGAAGGCGAGCTCATATTATTGCCAATTTAATGCAAGAAAAATAAAGAGAGTGGAGTGGGCGATGCCAAAGGCAGAAGAAAGAAAGGCCGTAAACCAAAAGAAGAAGGCCTGTCTCGCTCTCTCTCGTGGGAATTGCTTTTTTTTGCTTGGCTTTACATCTTCCTTAAGCTGCTGTTTTGGGTCACAGCCAACCTGTCATTTGTACATTGAATTGCTGCTCGAGAGGTCTCTTTGGAGTCCTCTGTTCCCCGTGTACAAATTTACATAAAATCACAGGAAGCACTTAGGATTAATAGGGGGCACTCATCCCCCTCTACTCCCTCTCCCCCTTTTGGTGGTGTCATGGGTTAAGCATTTGCTGTGTTCGGCATCCATTCGATGGAGCGCTCAAGCAGACCAGCCAGGCGGTTGACCAGAAGCTTAACGAGGCTTAAAATTTCCAAGAGGCCGCCAGCCGGCAATTGTCATTGCAGTCCCTCCAGTCGACTCCACTCCAGTCCAGTTTTTTCCCAAACTGTGCGACGTGAATAACTTTGATGATTTCTTGGCCCAAAGGCGCCCACACAATATAAATACTCCTCTTTTTTGTCAATAAGTTTATTTTCAGTCGTTACATTTACGAATAACAGGCGAGTTTTTCTACTCAAATCAAATATTAAAATTAAAAAACGAAACAGTTTTTGGTTGATGTCCTTCAGCTTCTCTGGATCAGTCTACTCAAGCCAAATCAAATATTAAAATTAAAAAACGAAACAGTTATTGGTTGATGTCCTTCAGCTTCTCTGCATCCGTCTTGGCGGCCCACAAGCGGCACCCAATTTTTTTATAGTCATCGCTGCACATGACTATCGCCCTCAAATACTCCGCCGGCACCCCAGTTTCCTCTGTCTCCTCCTCTTAACACGGTCACTTTTTTTTCCTTAAAAACGGCAGCAATTTTTTGCATTGTCTTCGAATTCCTTGAAACCATACCTCTTATTGCTGTGTAATGTTGGTTCATTACGTGGTTTCCCAAGGTGCTCAACCTTCCAATCATTTTGCCGCATAGTTTGCACTTGCAGCCATACACGGGGGGCGAAGCCTTAGGGGAAATCGGTGTTTTCAAATTGTCCTTTCCACTTTCAGTACTAAGAATGTCTTCAGTAAACATGTCTGGAGAATTAAGAAGTTATTATATGTATTTTTTTAAAATTTTACTTATTTACTTACTTAAGTCCGGATCCTCCCGAACCTTCTGCTCCTGCTTCTCCTCCACGTGGTGCACTGGCTCAGACGAATCATATATTTCATCAGAAATAGTACACTCCATATCATTGACTGTATAATCAGAAATATTGTGAATATTGTCAGAAATGTTGTCAATATTCTTCTCAATATCGTGAGTTGTGGCCGACTCCTCCGTATGACCGTGCATATTGTTGTCAATATCCTCAATATCCTGAGTTGTGGCCGACTCCTCCGTATCACCGTGCATATTGTCAATATCCTCAATATCGTGAGTTGTGGCCGACTCCTCCGTATGACCGTTCATATTGTTGTCAATATCCTCAATATCCTGTGTTGTGGCCGACTCCTCCGTATCACCGTGCATATTGTCAATACCCTCAATATCCTGAGTTGTGGCGGACTCCTCCGTATCACCGTTCATATTGTTGTCAATATCCTCAATATCCTGAGATATCATCAGAACAGAAATATTCTGCACCGGAGTAACAGGCTCAGCATACTTCGCGTGCGTCGTCCCCGCTGAATGGAATACATTATTAGAAGAATATAATATAAATGTAACTAATTTACTTACTCTTACGTTGATGGTCCAGAACAAAATTAATTACTCCTGCTGCACTTATGTCGCAAACTTGGGCTCCACCGAACGACAACGTCATGTTGGCAATTTCCTGTGCTTTCGGGCTTTGCACTTTCCGGCCTTGCAGATGGTCCCAGTATATCCCGCATAATACATTAACAAGGGCACTGTCCACCCCGTCAATTCTTACACCACCCAAATTAATGTACATCTTTGTCTTATTTTGTGTTCCTTATTTATGTTTTAAATAACGGGGCATGTATGGTTTTGGGATTTACTCATCGATAGTATTATAAGAAATACCAATGTACTCGATATGCCAACACACATTTATTCGAATACGACGATCAAGAAGGAAGAACGTTTACAGATATTTTGTTGCTATACGATACGGACCGATAAATATCACATAATTCCGCGTCTAGTTTCCTGATTTTAACATGTATAAAAATAAAAATAAAATAATTGTAAGGCAACATATATTAACCCTAACCGATCGAGATATTATACTGCAATTAGTTTTATGCGATATTATACTGCGATATGATACTGCGATAGGTTTTATGCGATATTATACTGCGATAAGTCTGAGGCGAGTTATTCGACGATCGACAAAAATAGAGAAAAGAGTGAAATAAGTTAATAAAAGAAACCCAAGAACCGCGCCAAGATGGATAAAAAGATAGATTCAGAAATGCATAAATTGTCGTGTTTCGATGAGGACATAAAGGAATTCAATCTGTTCGAGCCGTATCAGGACAAAGAGGCAGAGGAACATCTGCCGTGTGGACCGCTGGACCGGCTGGTTAGTACATTGCCTAGGGATGTTGACGACGACGACACTGAAGGTGAGTAGATTGTGGCAATTACATTGGAGCAGGTGAATCAGACTTTTCTTCCTCCAGGTATCGTCGGTAACGATGATCTGGTCAACGAGATTGGTCGCCTTCAAGCGAGCAATGAATTGCACAAAGGTACAGGCCCCCGAAAATCTTGTAACGGACGCATTGGAAGAACTGAAAATGCAAGGAAACATAATGAATGGACGCATTAACATGACTGTAAATTTACAGAAACTAAGCGACTCAGAATTTTCCATTTACATGGATGAGTATCACATGCCGTGGTACCAATATGCAAAAAAAGGACCGGTACATAAATGGAAAATTCTTGCAGTCGCTGCAATCCCAATTAACGGGAATGAAATTCATTATTTGTATTTCCACATTTGTCCCGTTTCCAAAACATCTGCTCTAGGCAGGAATGCGGTCAAGGAAGGAGTCGATTTAGTATTGAGGGAGGTTGAGAGTGGGGGCTTGTCAAGTCAACTGTTGGCAGTTGGATCCGACCACTGCTTGGCAAATTTCATGCCGTGCAAAAGTGTAAGGGGAAAATTCCCCATATTGTGGGATCTGCCCCACCTCAAAAAGGTTATCCTAAAAAATGATATACATGAGGATGTGTTGTTGTCAAATATGAATGTCAAGGAATACAGGAAAGAAAATTACAAGAGTATCTTTGAGGCTACGAAGTCGGTAGACAACTTGCCCGACTACCTAATGTCTGATAAAGTTAAAGAAATCATTAAAAATGAAATAATGAACTTATTACGCGCTGTTGAAAAACATTTCGAATTTAGAAACGAACCAATATGTTTTAACAACATGAACAGCAATACCTTCGAGGAACGTGGCAAGCATTTATCAACAATTTTTTTAAACATAATGAAAGTATCGTTTAAAGAAGATTTCAACAGAAACCCAGTATATTATGCTACAACTGTAGTGTTCATGGCTCTTCAAATAATGGACCAAAAAATTAAATTATTAAATAAGACGTTAGAAAATATTTTGTAGTATGTAGTATAATTATATTAATTTTAATAATAATAACAATAATAACGAGGGGGAACGTTGTGAGTTGCTGCGGACACCGCAACTCTACGGTTATACCCGATACTAAGTCAGTATAACTCTCCTCCGGCAGACGCCGCTAATATTAAACGACACGACAAAGAGCGCGTGCGAGAGAGACAGAAAATCAGTCTGAGCGTGACGTCGGGGGCTGCGTAGCCAGTGCAAATTAATTTGTTCCTTTTGGCTATAAAAAGAATCGGATCTGATCCAGATTCAGCAATCCGATAGATAT
Organism: Drosophila miranda; assembly: GCF_003369915.1. Classification (NCBI taxonomy): domain Eukaryota; kingdom Metazoa; phylum Arthropoda; class Insecta; order Diptera; family Drosophilidae; genus Drosophila; species Drosophila miranda. The sequence continues at coordinate 10,427,075 of NW_022881625.1, read as the reverse complement.
GGTCATTATCTATGATTCTGCGTTTTTAGTTTTCTCGAATGTGCAATATTGTGGATGCAACAGATTTTCGTCTTTTGTGTGGCCGGAAGGGGGTGGGGCGAAATTCTGGGATATACGTTTTATAGTGAGATCTAACAGAAGTGCGGATACCAAATTTGGTTACTCTAGCCTTAATAGCCTCTGAGATTTGTGGATGCCCCAGATTTTCGTACTTTGCGGGGCCGGAAGGGGGTGTGGCGAAATTTGGCCACGAAACGGTCAAGGTCCGATATCACAGGAGTGTGGATACCAAATTTGGTTGCTCTGGCTCTTATAGGTTCTGAGATCCTTGAACTCATATTTTGCAATTGACAAAACCGACCATGAAACCTGTGTGTTAGAGAGAGACAGAGCGAGAAAGAATGAAATTGTTTTCTTGATTCTGGCTATAATCATTATACGATCTGGTTCAGATTTTGCACTGTAGAAGATATGCTCATCCTCACCGATTCTGCGTTTTTGGTTTTATCGTATCTTTAAAAATGTGGATGCCACAGATTTTCGTCCTTTGTGGGGGCGGAAGTGGGCGGGGCGAAGTTTTGAAATATTTTTGTAGCAGTGACATATCACAGAAGTCTGGATCCAAAACATCGTTGCTCTAGCTCTTATAGTCTTTGAGCACTAGGCGCTGAAGGGGACGGACGGACGGACGGACGGACGGACGGACGGACAGACGGACAGACAGACAGGGCTCAATCGACTCGGCTATTGATGCTGATCAAGAATATATATACTTTATGGGGTCGGAAACGATTCCTTCTGGACGTTACACACATCCACTTTTACCACAAATCTAATATACCCCAATACTCATTTTGAGTATCGGGTAAAATAATAATAATAATTTGTTTTTTATTTTATTTATTTTATGTAGTATGTATTATACATGTACTATACATAATTAATGTATTTTCAGCTGTAGAATGTAGAATATTTTCAGCCTGTACAAGATTTTCAGCTGTAGAAGCCTGTACAAGATTTTCAGCTGCAGAATGTAGAATATTTTCAGCCTGTACAAGATTTTCAGCTGTAGAATGTAGAATATTTCAGCCTGTACAAGATTTTCAGCTGTAGAAGCCTGTACAAGATTTTCAGCTGTAGAATGTAGAATATTTTCAGCCTGTACAAGATTTTCAGCTGTAGAATGTAGAATATTTCAGCCTGTACAAGATTTTCAGCTGTAGAAGCCTGTACAAGATTTTTAGCTGTAGTGTTCAATTTTTGTTTGTTGTTTGATTGATTTTTGAATTGATTGTTGTTGTTTGATTGATTTTGTTGTTCTGAAGGCTTGATCCACCGGTGACCAGGGACGCAGGATGGCTCTAAGCTATAGTATTTATTGTACGAGTAATAATCAACTAGCACAGCACTAGCATTTAACCCGTATTCAGAGCAGACTGTAAGTTTAAGTTAGTCTGAAATTGTTTTTATCAACATACGAATAATGAAATTGAACAAAACCCTTAATAATTTGTTGTCAGTAAGTAAGTAGTATATAATGGTTATATAGACAGTAAGTATTGTATAAACGAATATCTTTACTGTATGTACCATTTTGTACCAGAGTAAATATTTTGTAATTGCAAATGTTGGATTTATGCATTCTTGAATTTTCATTTCTTTTTCTTTTCGTTATAATAGTTTTATTATCTTTAATTGGTTTTCTGTTTTCTGTTTTCGTTTTTTTTTTTTTTTTTGCATTTGATATGATTGGGTTCAAAATGTGTGTGTTGTTTACGCACATATTATGGTTAATGGTTCTTAATCTTGTTCGTTACTCTTTTATTACCCTTTTTGTATATTTTTTGTTTTATAAATTAATCTTTAGCTAAGCTGAGGAGCGTAGCGTATCGGATCAAATCAATCAAAAGTTGATGGGTCTAAGGGGCTAGCTAACGAGGCAGTCAATGGCAATGGCAATGGAAATCTAAATGGAAATTTATGCAAACCATGCGGCAAGAATAAAAAAAAAAACTAAACTAAAAACGCAGAATCATAGACGAGGGGGAACGTTGTGAGTTCCTGCGGACACCGCAACTCTACAGTTATACCCGATACTAAGTCAGCATGGCTCTCCTCCGGCAGACGCCTCTACAGAAAATCAGTCTGAGCGTGACGTCGGGCGCTGCGTAGCCACTGCAAATTGATTTGTTCCTTTTGGCTATAAAAATTATCTGATCTAAACAAGATTCAGCAATCTGATAGATATGGTCGTTATCTATGATTCTGCGCTTTTCATTTTCTCGAATGTGCAATATTGTGGATGCAACAGATTTTCGTCTTTTGTGTGGCCGGAAGGGGGTGGGGCGAAATTCTGGGATATACGTTTTATAGTGAGATCTAACAGAAGTGCGGATACCAAATTTGGTTACTCTAGCCTTAATAGCCTCTGAGATTTGTGGATGCCCCAGATTTTCGTACTTTGCGGGGCCGGAAGGGGGTGTGGCGAAATTTGGCCACGAAACGGTCAAGGTCCGATATCACAGGAGTGTGGATACCAAATTTGGAGGCTCTGGCTCTTATAGGTTCTGAGATCCTTGAACTCATATTTTGCAATTGACAAAACCGACCATGAAACCTGTGTGTTAGAGAGAGACAGAGCGAGAAAGAATGAAATTGTTTTCTTGATTCTGGCTATAATCATTATACGATCTGGTTCAGATTTTGCACTGTAGAAGATATGCTCATCCTCACCGATTCTGCGTTTTTGGTTTTATCGTATCTTTAAAAATGTGGATGCCACAGATTTTCGTCCTTTGTGGGGGCGGAAGTGGGCGGGGCGAAGTTTTGAAATATTTTTGTAGCAGTGACATATCACAGAAGTCTGGATCCAAACCATCATTGCTCTAGCTCCTATAGTCTTTGAGCATTAGGCGCTGAAGGGGACGGACAGACGGACGGACGGACAGACAGACAGGGCTCAATCGACTCGGCTATTGATGCTGATCAAGAATATATATACTTTATATATATACACTCAAACTGTGACATCATCGCCAGAACGAACGAGAGTTTTTGAAAAACGATTTTCGAATGTGGGCCGGCAATGGTCACGATCACTTTTTTGATGCCCTAAAAGGAAACGCCGAAGGTGGCTCGTTTTCTCAAGTGTCTATTGTTTCTTTCAAGAAAAGAAAATAAGTAAGAAATAAACGAAATAATCATGCCTGACCGTCAGTCGATTCCCTCAGATAGTGTGCAACAGCAGTAAACGGAGTCCAGTTCCATGTTTACCCAATCGGGTTCGGGACTTTGCATGGACTTTTGGCGTCGAGTGCTTCCGTCCTCACATACCACATTACAAATGTACCGAGAGCTGAATTTGCATTTCTTATTACCAATAACAATTAAATAATCCATCTATTAGGCGATATGTGGAGAGTCGAGCGACCAGGGCTCCGCCAACAAAGCTTTTGTTTATTCGTTTTCTACTTTTAGCGGGACACAAGGGCGTAGTCCCAAAAGGGGTGCTAAATCAAAGTGATCTTTAATTAATTATACCCGATACTCAAAATTAGTATTGGGGTATATTAGATTTGTGGTAAAAGTGGATGTGTGTAACGTACAGAAGGAATCGTTTCCGACCCCATAAAGTATATATATTCTTGATCAGCATCAATAGCCGAGTCGATTGAGCCCTGTCTGTCTGTCCGTCTGTCCGTCCGTCCGTCCGTCCGTCCCCTTCAGCGCCTAGTGCTCAAAGACTATAAGATCTAGAGCAACGATGTTTTGGATCCAGACTTCTGTGATATGTCACTGCTACAAGAATATTTCAACACTTCGCCCCGCCCACTTCCGCCCCCACAAAGGACGAAAATCTGTGGCATCCACAATTTTAAAGATACGATAAAACCAAAAACGCAGAATCGTAGAGGATGACTATATGTTCTAGAGTGTAAAATCTCAACCAGATCGTATAATTATTATAGCCAGAATCAAGAAAACAATTTCATTCTTTTTCGCTCTGTATCTCTAACACACAGGTTTCATGGTCGGCTTTGCCAATTGCAAAATATGAGTTCAAGGATCTCAGAACCTATAAGAGCCAGAGCAATCAAATTTGGTATCCACACTCCTGTGATATCGGACCTTGACCGTTTCGTGTCCAAATTTCGCCACACCCCCTTCCGCCCCCGCAAAGGACGAAAATCTGGGGCATCCACAAATCTCAGAGACTATTAAGGCTAGAGTAACCAAATTTGGTATCCGCACTCCTGTTAGATCTTACTATAAAACGTGTATCTCAAAATTTCGCCCCACCCCCTTCCGCCCACACAAAGGACGAAAATCTGTTGCATCCACAATATTGCACATTTGAGAAAACTAAAAAAACGCAGAATCGTAGATAATGACCATATCTATCAGATTGCTGAATATGGATCAGATCAGATCATTTTTATACCCAAAAGAAACAAATCAATTTGCACTGGCTACGCAGCCCCCGACGTCACGCTCAGACCGATTTTCTGTCTCTCTCGCACGCACTCCTTGTCGTGTCGTTTAATATTAGCGGCGTCTGCCGGAGGAGAGCCATACTGACTTAGTATCGGGTATAACTGTAGAGTTGCGGTCTCCGCAGCAACTCACAACGTTCCCCCTCGTTTTTTTTTGAAAATCGTGCCATTTTCAGGGCTTTTGGAAGTTCCGGGGAGAATCGTGAAAGTCCCAGTACTGCCGCCTCGTCTGGGCTTAATTAAATTATTCGAAATTATCGAAACGTGTGGGGCACTGACTGACATCCCCCCCAATTATCCCACTCCACACACACCCCCCTCAAATCTTTTGTTGTGTGTTGTAAGAGTACATGATGTAGGCCGGCCAATTGTCTATGAAGTGCACAGCGAGTACGAGTAGTACATATGTATGTAAGATTAATAATAATGTATCGTTTATTAATAGTGTTTTTCGAAAAAGAGTACAAAGTGTATGATTTAAGATGTGCAATTAATGAGTCTGTTCTTCCGACTTTTTGTTCAACTTTCTGCTTCTACTTCCAACAACCGACTCTCGTATCGATAACCCCTTATCGGTTAGGTCTTTTAAACATCGGTTAAGTCTGGTTATATCGGTTAGGTCTTATCGATGGTATCTTAAGTTCAAATGTTAATTTAGATGGGATTGTGCTAACTGCTTGATACACTGTCCTTTACATTCGGCCCTCCTGCTCATCTTCATCTGTCCCAGATGATAATATATCATCGTTCTTTGAGACAAAACGCCATAGCTTCATATTGTCACTGCTCGTTGCTGTGATATTTGGCCCCTCGACTTGAGCAACCTTTCTGACGTCGTAGCGACCGTTCCGCTTTACCTTGGTGACTTCATATGGGCCTAGATACTCGCTGGCCAACTTGCGTCCTGCGACGAACTGCGTCCTCTTGATCGCGACCATGTCTCCTAGTCTGTAGCCGTGCTCAGGTCGTCGTTTTTTATCATAATAGCGCTTGTACACCTCTTGCGCCTTCTCAATGTTTTGTTTCGCTTGGTCACGCAGTTCTTGGCGCTCGTTGTTAAACTGCGTAACCAACTCCTCGTTGAGGACCTCCAATAGTCGACTTTCAGATTGGCTGTGCATCTTTGTCCCAAACATGACCTCGAATGGCGACGACTTCAACGTAGAATGCACATGCGAATTAATCGCCATCTGGACCTGTGGCACATGCTTGTACCACTTCGTTGACTCCTGAGCTGAGAGCTTTGCGATGATACCCAAAATTGAACGGTTCACCCGCTCAATCTGACCGTTGCCTCTCGCCACACCTGTCGTTGTACACACATGTTCGACTTTGTTCTCGTTAAGAAACTCGCTGAATGCGTTGGATGTAAACGCTGCTCCTCTGTCGCTGACTATGCGCTTGGGAAAACCAAACACAAATGACCAATCTCTCAGCCTCTTCACAACTTCTTCGTGACCTGTTGACTTAGTTGGGAACAGCCACACAAACTTGGAGAATGCATCTACCACAGCAAAAATGTACTTGTATTGCTTGGCTGTCGCATCCATTGGTCCCAAATGATCAACGTGCAGCGTGTATAGTGGTGTGTCACCCTTGTCAATGCAATGAAGATAGCCTTCTTGTTTGCCCAACTTTTTGCTGAAAATTATACAACTGATACAATTAGTAATCAACTTATTTACTTTCCGTTCAAGGTGCGGAATCCAGTATTGCTGCTGAACTGAGTGCATTGTCTTCGCTGTGGAGAAATGACCAACTTTATGCGATCCTTGAATGATTTCCCTTTCCATCAGCCTTGGAACCACCAATACGTCATTGCCATTTACAGATTTGAAGAGAAGACCTCCTTTAAGCTTGTAGTCTTGATATGGGTGCTGCTTCAGGATCTCAACTGTGGCTTTGATGAAATCGTCATCCTGCTGTGCTTTCTTTATCCGAGCTGTTAGCTCCGTCGTCACGAACATGCATGTCTGCGGAAAACGACTGAGACAGTCCACGTGTCTCATTCTGTCCCCTGGGCCGTGTACTGCTTTGAATGTAAAGTCCTCCATATACAGAATCCACTGGGAAACTTCTCTGGGTATATCTACTTTCGTTGTTGTCTGCTTAAACGCCGCACAGTCAGTGGCAAGATCAAATTTGATCCCCAACAGGTAGTGACGAAACTTCTTGAGTGCGAGGTATGCAGCTTTGACCTCCAAATAGTAACTGTGACGTTTGGACTCGGCTTGTGTAGTCTTTTTACTCCAATAGTAAATCGGGTGGAAATTGCCATCAGACTGCTGCAACAGAACTGCTCCGAAACCTTCTTTGGATGCATCCGTGTGGAGTTCCGTTGGCGCTTCTCGTGAGTATAAATGTAATACAGGTGCGATTACATGCAGATTCTTTAAGGTTTGTAGCGACTGTTGCTCTGCTTCGCCAATGTTGAAAACTGCTTCCTTCCTGAGTAGATTCGTGAGCGGCCGGGCAACTTGTGCATAGCCAGGGATGAACTTTCTGAAAATGCCTGTGAGTCCCAGAAATGCTTGAACTGCTTTAATGTCTTTGGGCGTAGCAAACCGACTGACAGCTGCTGTCTTCTCTTTGCCGGGCCAGATTCTCCCGTCCTCAATGATATGGCCCAGAAAGCTAATGCGTGGCTGCATGAAGCTACATTTCTTCCATTTGATCTTTAGGCCAAACTGCGCAGCTGTCTCCAGGACCAACTTTGTCTTCCTCATGCATACCTCGGGCGACGCGGCGTAAACAATTATGTCGTCCATATAAAGCTGCATAATGTCAGAGTTGATTAATTCTTGAAAAATATAGCTTACGAACCGAATGAACGCAGCTGGCGAGTTCTTGAATCCGAAAGGCGCTTTATTAAACTCGAATAATCCCTCCTTTGTGACGAAGGCCGTATACGACTTGCTTTGCTCTTCCATAGGCACATGGAAAAATTCGTTTTCAAGGTCCATTATGGTAAACCACTTAGCCGACTGCAGCTTTTCCAAGACTTCCTCCTTGATCGAGACTGGGAAGCAGTCCAGCAATACCATGCTGTTTAACTTCCTGTAGTCTACGCAAACTCTAAGTGTACCATCTTTTTTCTTCACGACGACAACTCTGCTCGCTACATTTGAAAATGACTTGCGCACGATTCCTTGCTCGATCCATTCTTCGACTTGCTTCTTTACGGCACTGGCTTCGTCTGTTGATAAACGACTCGGTGAGTGATTAAACGGCTTGATTACTCCGTCGGGAACTATCTTCAGTTGGATTGGAGGCTGCTTTGCAACTTCTGTGGGCATTTGGTAACTGTTTCTTATCATCTGTTCAACGTCTTTTCGATATTGCGGCGGAGCTACAAAGGATGACTCTTCAGTTACATTATATATAAGAGCATGCTCATCTGTTGGCACAGGATCTGCGTCATGCTTCAAAAACGTGTATCCTTGCATATCAGCGACGAAACGGAACTTTTTAATGAAATCATGCCCCAAAAGTGCGTCGAAATCAATCTGGCTACTGGGGACTACTAAAAACTTCTGTGTGGTCAGCAACTTATCCACGGTAACTTCTGCATTAAAGTATCCAACAGGCTTTGTTGATATCTGACCCAGACCGCGCAACATAGTTGTGCACTTCAAAAGTTTAACGTTTTTCATGGTCTTCAACATACTCTCTTTGATTATGGTTACATCTGACCCTGTATCCACAAGACAGTCAACAACAATGCCGTTTATTTGAATTTTTTTCATGCGACTGCGATCCAAAATGACGCGAACTTTATCAACTTTATCAGCTTCATAAGGACAGTTACGCGAAATGTGACCATTCTGATTGCACTTAAAACACTTCGTTTCGGCTTTGCAGTCTTTGCGTTTGTGCTCTCCTGATCCACAGTTATAGCAATATTCTTTTTACCGCTTTGCCCACTTTGCTGCTTGAAACTCGTTTTATGCTGTTCGTTATTGCCCTTCTTCTCCGATATGTTCAAACGATCATAGATATCGAACTCTTCTTTCAAGGCCCTGAAGGTCTTACAGCGATACATGGCATACTTATACTCGTTTCTTATGTCCAGACCGTTTACAATATGGCTTATAACAGCCGCGTGTTCAACATGTCCGACTGCTGCTATTTTTCTCATCTGCAGCAAGTACTCGTGCATCGACTCACTACTCTTCCTCTTTCTTTCTTGCAGCAGCTTATGAATGTCTGCACTGTTATAGCTACATGTGAATTCATCCAATAATACGTTCTTGAGTTCCTCATAGGTGCACACGCATTCAGCTTCAAGGAAAAGCTTAGCTGCACCGGTCATTTTTCCTCTGGCCTGCACATACTTTTGCTTTTCAGTAAGCTCATATGCGTCGGCATTTTTTTCGAATATCTCAAACCATTTTTCTATGGGAACCGATTTTCCATAACAATCGCACACAACTTTTGTAAAATTATCTGGAGCGATCTTCATTTCTCGTTGCTCATCGCAAAGCAGTTTCAAACTTAGCAACTTTATCATTTGATCAATCTTGTCATCAGTATTCTTTTCTGCATTTTCTAAATCTTCCATCCCGTTTGCACTCGGGCGCGACGTTCCTGGTACAGCGTCTTCCTTCTCTCTCTCTTTCCAGTGCAACGGCGGCGGTGTGTGCATCATTTTGCGGCTCTTTTTGACTTGTGTCTGTGTACCCGACGAGTGCTTGTATTTTCTGTTTATAAGTGTGTATCACACACAACGTGTCTGTGCGTGTTTTTTCTGCTTGTGTACGTACTGCGCACGGACAAGGCGACGCTGCGGCGCGACAATGAATTTCACAATTTTCCAACCGAATTAAACGACCGATCTTTTTTAAACTCCGTGTCTACTGTTAGGCTCACAGAATTTGGATTGTTCAACTTAATGTTTATAGCCACCAACAACAACTTTACAACTTTATGTAGCTACAAACAACAAATTTAACAACTTTTCAACAATCCTCTTCTTGCATCAGCTTCTGCTTTCTTCTGTTTTTCTTTTTCACACACTCCGAGCTCTGTATTCGACGCGGACGAGCCCCCAAATGTAAGATTAATAATAATGTATCGTTTATTAATAGTGTTTTTCGAAAAAGAGTACAAAGTGTATGATTTAAGATGTGCAATTAATGAGTCTGTTCTTCCGACTTTTTGTTCAACTTTCTGCTTCTACTTCCAACAACCGACTCTCGTATCGATAACCCCTTATCGGTTAGGTCTTTTAAACATCGGTTAAGTCTGGTTATATCGGTTAGGTCTTATCGATGGTATCTTAAGTTCAAATGTTAATTTAGATGGGATAGTGCTAACTGCTTGATACACTGTCCTTTACATGTATATACCCAATATAGAGCATGTATATGCGATGCATGTTTGTGTATCCACTTTAGTTAAGTTAAGCATGTGTCCATGTGTTTGTGAGCTGTCCGTATTTCGGTGCCAGCTAAACATTTCTTGTATACAACTATATTTGGTTGCTTTTTATCTGCGGATGCCACTCGGAGGCGGTTCAGCATGAAGTCATGCTTGGTCTCAGCTCCAGCCCCATCTCCTCACGCATTCATCTTAATTACGAAGTTTTTATGATGACAATTTCGGGGCTGCGTTTCACTACAAGTCAAGTATATATTTCACTGTAAAAAAAACTTCATTTGTAGATCAAGATTGTAGTTTTTTTCTGCCACACCCGAGTACTTTTTTCTTCATACTAGAATTTTTGGTTATTTCCCTTTGTTTTTCCAGTTTTAATGCCAAGTGTAAACAAAGCGTCTCGGGCCAGACCATCGCCTGTTGTTCATTAAGTGCAGCAAAACGCTGAGAATGCATAAAAAAAAACGAGGGGGAACGTTGTGAGTTGAAGCGGAGACCGGAACTCTACATTTATACCCGATACTGCAAATTGATTTCTTGCTTTTGGCTACAAAAATGATCCGATCTGATCCAGATTCAGCAATCTGATAGATATGGTCATTATCTATGATTTTGCGTTTTTAGTTTTCTCGAATGTGCAATATTGTGGATGCAACAGATTTTCGTCCTTTGTGGGGGCGGAAGGGGGTGGGACGAAATTTTGAGATATACGTTTTATAGTGAGATCTAACAGAAGCGCGGATACTAAATTTGGTTACTCTAGCCTTAATAGTCTCTGAGATTTGTGGATGCCCCAGATTTTCGTCCTTTGCGGGGGCGAAAGGGGGTGTGGCGAAATTTTGACACAAAACGGTCAAGGTCCGATATCACAGGAGTGTGGATACCGATTTTGGTTGCTCTAGCTCTTATGGGTTCTGAGATCCTTGAACTCATATTTTGCAATTGGCAAAACCGACCATGAAACCTGTGTGTTAGAGAGAGACAGAGCGAGAAAGAATGAAATTGTTTTCTTGATTCTGGCTATAATAATTATACGATCTGGTTCAGATTTCGCACTCTAGAACATATAGTCATTCTCTACGATTCTGCGTTTCTGGTTTTCTCGTATCTTTAAAATTGTGGATGCCACAGATTTTCGTCTTTTGTGGGGGCGGAAGTGGGCGGAGCGAAGTTTTGAAATATTCTTGTAGCAGTGACATATCACAGAAGTCTGGATCCAAACCATCGTTGCTCTAGCTCCTATAGTCTTTGAGCATTAGGCGCTGAAGGGGACGGACAGACGGACGGACGGACAGACAGACAGGGCTCAATCGACTCGGCTATTGATGCTGATCAAGAATATATATACTTTATATATATACACTCAAACTGTGACATCATCGCCAGAACGAACGAGAGTTTTTGAAAAACGATTTTCGAATGTGGGCCGGCAATGGTCACGATCACTTTTTTGATGCCCTAAAAGGAAACGCCGAAGGTGGCTCGTTTTCTCAAGTGTCTATTGTTTCTTTCAAGAAAAGAAAATAAATAAGAAATAAACGAAATAATCATGCCTGACCGTCAGTCGATCCCCTCAGATAGTGTGCAACAGCAGTAAACGGAGTCCAGTTCCATGTTTACCCAATCGGGTTCGGGAGTAATCCAAGCCTCGCTTCATTTGCATGGACTTTTGGCGTCGAGTGCTTCCGTCCTCACATACCACATTACACATGTACCGAGAGCTGAATTTGCATTTCTTATTACCAATTACAATTAAATAATCCATCGATTAGGCGATATGTGGAGAGTCGAGCGACCAGGTTTCAGTTTCCCTCCCTCCCCATATACGACTACTACCTAAATCGTTGGCTGGATTCATTCGTTTGCCGATCTGGCTCCGCCCACAAAGCTTTTTTTTATTCGTTTTCTACTTTTAGCGGGACACAAGGGCGTAGTCCCAAAAGGGGTGCTAAATCAAAGTGATCTTTAATTAATTTTTTTTTGAAAATCTTGCCATTTTCAGGGCTTTTGGAAGTTCCGGGGAGAATCGTGAAAGTCCCAGTACTGCCGCCTCGTCTGGGCTTAATTAAATTATTCGAAATTATCGAAACGTGCGGGGCACTGACTGACATCCCCCCCAATTATCCCACTCCACACACACCCCGCTCAAATCTTTTGTTGTGTGTTGTAAGAGTACATGATGTAGGCCAGCCAATTGTTTATGAAGTGCACAGCGAGTACGAGTAGTACACATGTATATACCCAATATAGATCATGTATATGCGATGCATGTGCGTGTATCCACTTTAGTTAAGTTAAGCATGTGTCCATGTGTTTGTGAGCTGTCCGTATTTCGGTGCCAGCTAAACATTTCTTGTATACAACTATATTTTGTTGCTTTTTATCTGCGGATGCCACTCGGAGGCGGTTCAGCATGAAGTCATGCTTGGTCTCAGCTCCAGCCCCATCTCCTCACGCATTCATCTTAATTACGAAGTTTTTATGATGACAATTTCGGGGCTGCGTTTCACTACAAGTCAAGTATATATTTCACTGTAAAAAAACTTCATTTGTAGATCAAGATTGTAGTTTTTTTCTGCCACACCCGAGTACATTTTTCTTCATACTAGAATTTTTGGTTATTTCCCTTTGTTTTTCCAGTTTTAATGCCAAGTGTAAACAAAGCGTCTCGGGCCAGACCATCGCCTGTTGTTCATTAAGTGCAGCAAAACGCTGAGAATGCATAAAAAAAAACGAGGGGGAACGTTGGGAGTTGCTGCGGAGACCGCAACTCTACATTTATACCCGATACTGCAAATTGATTTCTTGCTTTTGGCTATAAAAATGATCTGATCTGATCCAGATTGAGCAATCTGATAGATATGGTCATTATCTATGACTTTGCGTTTTTAGTTTTCTCGAATGTGCAATATTGTGGATGCAACAGATTTTCGTCCTTTGTGTGGGCGGAAAGGGGTGGGACGAAATTTTGAGATATACGTTTTATAGTGAGATCTAACAGGAGTGCGGATACTAAATTTGGTTACTCTAGCCCTAATAGTCTCTGAGATTTGTGGATGCCCCAGATTTTCGTCCTTTGCGGGGGCGAAAGGGGGTGTGGCGAAATTTTGACACAAAACGGTCAAGGTCCGATATCACAGGAGTGTGGATACCGATTTTGGTTGCTCTAGCTCTTATGGGTTCTGAGATCCTTGAACTCATATTTTGCAATTGGCAAAAGTTTTTGAGTTTTTTAAAAAACGATTTTCGAATGTGGGCCGGCAATGGTCACGATCACTTTTTTGATGCCCTAAAAGGAAACGGCGAAGGTGGCTCGTTTTCTCAAGTGTCTATTGTTTCTTTCAAGAAAAGAAAATAAATAAGAAATAAACGAAATAATCATGCCTGACCGTCAGTCTTCCGTCCTCACATACCACATTACACATGTACCGAGAGCAGAATTTGCATTTCTTATTACCAATTACAATTAAATAATCCATCGATTAGGCAATATGTGGAGAGTCGAGCGACCAGGTCTCAGTTTCCCTCCCACCCCATATACGACTACTACCTAAATCGTTGGCTGGATTCATTCGTTTGCCGATCTGGCTCCGCCCACAAAGCTTTTGTTTATTCGTTTTCTACTCGTTTGAGATGCCAAGCTTTTTTGGCACCTATGTGTTTCAAAAATGAAAAGAGATTTTGGGTTAAACTTTATAATTCGTATTTAATCTTGGTGGCTTAGCGGAAGCCGATTGCTTGCTATTGCCAGATAAACTTTATGCGAGATCGATATGCAACCAATGCGCAGAGGGGTTAGCATAGAACTAAACTATAGACGACGGCGTTAGATCAAAGTGATTGCCGAAGTGGCGGCGGCAGAGAGCCCCTTTAGCGGGAGAGCGCAGCAGCTCTGCAGAACGTCAACGTTTTACAACATAGGCGGCTCTCTCTGCTCATACAATAATAATGTTAAAGTTACGGTTATTCTTCAGCGGCTGGCCCGAACATACTCCCCCGTTGGGAGCTAGTCTCTCAACAGATTCCTTAAGGGGCAGCAAACATAGCCGAGTGACGGCCCTCCTGATGTTTTCTGAGGATGACACACTCCGTCCTTGCCCAAAACGACATCGACCACTCTAGCCAGTGGCCAACGCATTGGAGGAAGATTTTCGTCCTTCACCAGAACGAGGTCGTTCTTGCAGATGTTTTGCGCGGGGGTACGCCACTTCGCGCGCTCTTGCAAAAGAGTGAGATACTCTTCGCGCCAACGGCTCCAAAATATTGCTGTAGTTGGGTGACCCGCTGCCAGCCATCCAGACGATTGTAGTTCAGCTTCGTTTGGTCAGGCTCGAGGATTTGCTCATGGGGGCCGCCTAAAAGCAGATGAGCAGGAGTCAAAACGTCTAAATCATCAGGATTTTCTGAAAGCGAGAGCAAAGGGCGAGAGTTAACAATTGCAGTGATCTGACAGATCAGAGTGCGCAGCTCGTCGAAGCTAAGCACAGATGGTCCAACTGAGCGGTACAGGTGATATTTTGCGGTCTTCACGGCCGCTTCCCACAACCCGCCAAAATGCGGAGAGCGAGGTGGGATGAAACGCCAGTCGATCGAGTCAGCCAAGCAGGATTCGTGGACCTCCTTCATATGCGGTTCGCTCAGACAAAGCTTCTTTAGCTCCAGAAGCTCATTCTTGGCCCCAACGAAGTTTGACGCATTGTCCGACCAAATTTGACTTGGCCTTCCTCGAGTGGAAGTAAAACGCTTTAGTGCGCCTAGAAATGATGCGGTGGTCAAATCCTTTACGAGCTCCATGTGTATAGCCTTAGAAGTGAAACAGATGAATACGCTAATGTAGCACTTGATCGGAGGCCTCGTGCGGATTTCTGATCGGTAGAAAAAAGGTCCACAGTAATCTACTCCAGTGACTTCAAAAGCTCGAGATCCTTCCAAACGTTCCTTAGGTAGGTCTCCCATGATGTGTTCGACCATGCGCGGCCTAGTCCTGAAGCATCTCACACATCTGCTGACGACCCTTGACACTGCCTTAACACCTCCAATGGGCCAATATTCCAGCCGAATTTTGGATAACAAGGCGCGAGGTCCGGCATGGAGGTTTCTTTCATGATAATATCTTATCAGCGCAAAGGTAATGGAATGTCCCCTTGGCAGAATGAGCGGGTGCTGAGCGTCAAATCCTAGCGATGAGTTGCCAAGACGACCTCCAACTCTAAGTAGTCCAGAATGATCGATGAACGGGTTGAGCGAACTAATAGAACTGGATTTCATGACTTGACCATTGCGCCGAATCTCCTTTATGTCCATCCACAAATTTGCCAGCTGAATGTGTCGAATTAGAAGATGCGTTCCTTGCCGAATATCAGAAACGGTGAGTCCTGAATGCCAAAGACGATGTATAAATTTATGCATGTAGGCGAATGTGCGCTGCATGCGAAAGAATGAATTCGCAAATTTGCATCCGGACGTGAGATCGGCATGTGGAGACGTGATTAGCAATCCTCTCTTGCGAAGCTCCAAAGTTACTATGTTGTTAGATGGAGATACAGGCCACTTATCCTTGGAGCCTAGCAAAAAGGATGGGCCGTGAAACCATAGCTCTGACTGGATAAGATGGTTGGGAAGCGAGCCTCTCGAGAGAATATCAGCAGGATTTAACGATGTGGGAACATAGCGCCATTCCATGGCTGCCGTCAACTCCTGAATTGATGCCACTCGATTTGCCACGAAAACTTGAAATTTAGCTGGCTCGTCCCTAATCCAAGATAATGCTGTTGACGAATCCGACCAGCAATAGAACCGACCTGTAAAGATTCCCATGTCCTTTACATTCTGCATGATTTTCGCAAGCAAATGGGCTCCACTTAATTCCAGCTTAGGAATCGATATAGTCTTTAGCGGCGCCCCTCGCGACTTTGAGCACAAAACGTGGCTCAAAGACTGGGCTTCCCTGGACACGACACACACGCAAGCGCCATATGCTTCTAAGCTGGCATCACAGAATCCGTGAAAGTCTGTAGCCACACTAGAACGAAGAACCAAGCGAGGAAATGAGATCCGAGAAATGCTTGCCAAACTATTTCTCAAGTCCATCCAAGTTGAATGCAACGCTGAGGGTAGGCTTTCGTCCCAATCCAAATTTTCTCTCCAAAGCTGCTGAAGGAAGATTTTGCACCTGACAATGACTGGATTTATCAATCCAAGAGGGTCGTAGAACCGCGCAATCGTAGATAAAACCGACCGCTTTGAGTTTGTGTCCAGTGCGGACAAGGCAAAAAGCAGCTGATCCGAAGCAGAGTCCCACGCTAAGCCGAGAGTTTTGGCAATGTCGCTTCCATCATTAAACTTTAGGAACTTCTCTATGTCATCTTCAGGGGTTCCCTCAAGTACTTCCTGGTGACTGGAGCACCATTTCCTAAGTCTAAAATTACCACGGGACAGTAAAGCTGATGTTTGGTGCATCTTGTCCATGACCTGTGCGACCGAATTACCGCCCGAAATAAGGTCATCCACGTAAAACTCCTGCCGCAGAGCAGCTGAGCCAAGAGGGTAGGACTCACCCTCGTCGATGGCCAGCTGGTGCATTGCGCGGACCGCTAAAAATGATGCAGCCCTCGTCCCGTATGTGACGGTGTCTAATGTGTAGACTTGAACCTCGGACTCGATGGAATCTCGCCATAGGATGCACTGATACAAATTGTCGGGTGGAGACACTCGTACACAGCGGTACATTTTACAAATGTCCCCAGTGAGAGCGACTGGATATGTTCGAAAGCGAATCAATATGTTAAACAATGCAGGCTGAATAGCAGGGCCTGTCATCATGACATCATTTAGAGAATATCCAGTTGATGTAGCTGCGGATCCGTCGAAAACGACACGGAGTTTTGTCGTCGTACTGTCCTCCTTTAGGACACAGTGATGAGGCAAGAAATATTTGCAGAGACTACGGGAATCAGGGTTGACTTGGTGCATATGATGCAAATCAATGTACTCCCTCATAAAGGCGGAATACCGCTCCTTGAGTGTAGGATTACGCTCCAGTTTTCGCTCCAGACTGATGAACCGTCGATAAGCCTGAGCATAAGATTCTCCTAAACGATCAGTATTGTTATTTAGCGGCAGACGAACTGCATACTCCCCGGATGGCAACCGTGAAAGGTGGCTTACGAAATGTGCTTCACAATCGTCTTCTTCTTTGGTATTCAAACCAGCCTCCACACAATTCTCGACTTCCCAAAACATACGAAGAGTTGTATCCAACCTTGCTTCCATCTCAGCTATCGAATCTGGACAATTGTGCGTAGCCAAAAGCGCCGATCCACCCAAGCCGGGTCTTCTGCAGAAGAGGCAGTCCATCGGTGAGTTTGATTTGCCCTACGCAGAGGAGATCATAAAAAACGCTCGCACCAATGAGAAGATCAACCCGTTGAGGATTGAAAAATGCAGGATCAGCGAGCTGAATGTTGGATGGAATACGCCAATCGGATACATTTACTGTCATACTTGGTTGAGAATCGGTAATCGTGGGGCGATGAGAGCAGTAAGTGTAGTTGTGTAAGAGGTGCGAGAATGCATACAAATGCTTATGGTGGATCCCTCAGTAGAAACGCTGGTATCGCCCAGCCCAGACACAAGTGCAGACGATTGAGTTCTCCTAAGCTGAAGCTGCTGGGCGAACCTGGATGTGACGAGATGCAGCTGCGATCCTGAATCTAAGATGGCACGACAAGGAACTAAAACGCCAGACCGATTCTTTACGAGAACCACGGCTGTAGCCAAAAGCACGACATCAGAGTGAAGACCTTGGGCAGCAAGAGAGGTAGACGAAGGTAGAGACGAGCTGCTAGCAGAATTTTGAGCAACGGAAAGAGTGTCCGGTTGAACGGCCAGATCGGGAGGAGTAATACCTGGGCAGCCTTGTGTTGTGGGCTGTATACTATCGAAGTGCAACAAACTATGATGCCTACCGCCGCATACTCGACATTTTCCACTATTGCACGAGTGGGTTCGGTGCCCCGGCTTTAGGCAATTGAAGCATAGGGAAAGCTTCTTCACTTCTTTGTGGCGCAGCAACGGTGAGAGATTTCCCAATATCTTGCACGAGTATATTCCATGGCCCGCTGAGTGGCAAAAGACGCATACAGACGGGTCGGCGGAAGAGTTGGAAGGTACAAACGTTTTCTTAACCTGCGTATAGGAATGGTTTTTTCCCACCTGATCGCTACTAGCCTGTGTCGCTGTAGCATATTCCAACCGCTCCATTTTCTGGCAGCGTTGCTGCAAGAATTCGAAGAATTCCTCTGCGGTAGGTATAGCATCCGACGATGTGTGCTCCTCCCATTTGGTTTGCGTCTTCGAATCCAACTTCTGCAGCAGCATGTTGATGACCATGAATCCTGAAATCTCCTCAGCAGTTCCCAATGTCTGCAACGCTCGCATGTGTAAATTGACTGCATCCGAAAACTCCCGAAGCCTTTTAGCAGAAGGCGAGTCTACCCTCTTTAGCCCAAGAATCTTCTTGATGTGTGCCTGGAAAACAAGTCTTTTGTTATTAAAGCGTTTATTAAGTATATCCAGAGCCGCACGATAATTGGCACTGGAGAGCTCTAACGATCGAACCGAATCCAAAGCCGCATCAGCGAGGCAAGAGCGAAGGTGCTGGAATTTCTCGATGTCACTGAGATCCGCATCCGCTTCAATCACCGATTTGAACATTGCCATAAAATCCGAGAACTCGACGTATCCACCAGAAAATTTAGGCACCTTCAGCTCAGGAAGTCGCTGCTGGTGAGCCATGATGATGGTACTATGTCCGGAATGGCTTGGCAGCGTCGTAGAATGGGCAGCGGCGTGTGACTGGCTTACTTCAACAGCAGCCAGCAACTCAGCTTTCAACGATATGAAAAGAGTATCGAAGATTTCGCGCAGCTCACTCCCAATCTCGTTTTGATCGAGAGCCTCCAACTCATTATGGGCCTTATTAAATTCCTCTCGAATTTCTGCCAACATATCAAGGCGCACCTCGACTTCCGCGGCGGTCAGCTTATCGATTTTATTCCCCGCGAAGGATTCGCCAAGCCTGTGCAATCGATCATATAATGACTGACTTTTACGCTTATACAGACTCAGTCTGGAATCAGCCCCCACAATATTTCCGCCCGCGCCTGTATTCGGATCGTTGTCCATGTTAACCGTTGTGCAATTCGACACAACAACGGAAAATGAAATACCGCTTAAGCGACGATGTATAGACGCGAGAGCGAGAATGCAAGACACGAAAAGTCAAGAACCGCGGCTGCAGCTGCGCAGAGAATGAGAGATTCGACGCTTAAAGTACCGGAATTTGTCTATAAAAATTCCAGCCGCACTCTCACTGAATTTGCACTTTAAACTGTTTTTCAACGTGCACCCAAATGTATTTGTGGGTAGTTAAACTACCCAACAACAAAATATCATATAAATAATAAGTGTTTTAACGGAACGCGATTAAGCAATGGTTTTATATCACGTCGGGGTCACCAATGTTTGAGATGCCAAGCTTTTTGGCACCTATGTGTTTCAAAAATGAAAAGAGATTTTGGGTTAAACTTTATAATTCGTATTTAATCTTGGTGGCTTAGCGGAAGCCGATTGCTTGCTATTGCCAGATAAACTTTATGCGAGATCGATATGCAACCAATGCGCAGAGGGGTTAGCATAGAACTAAACTATAGACGACGGCGTTAGATCAAAGTGATTGCCGAAGTGGCGGCGGCAGAGAGCCCCTTTAGCGGGAGAGCGCAGCAGCTCTGCAGAACGTCAACGTTGTACAACATAGGCGGCTCTCTCTGCTCATACAATAATAATGTTAAAGTTACGGTTATTCTTCAGCGGCTGGCCCGCTAAATCAAAGTGATCTTTAATTAATTTTTTTTTGAAAATCTTGCACTAGCTCTTATGGGTTCTGAGATCCTTGAACTCATATTTTGCAATTGGCAAAAGTTTTTGAGTTTTTTGAAAAACGATTTTCGAATGTGGGCCGGCAATGGTCACGATCACTTTTTTGATGCCCTAAAAGGAAACGGCGAAGGTGGCTCGTTTTCTCAAGTGTCTATTGTTTCTTTCAAGAAAAGAAAATAAATAAGAAATAAACGAAATAATCATGCCTGACCGTCAGTCGATCCCCTCAGATAGTGTGCAACAGCAGTAAACGGAGTCCAGTTCCATGTTTACCCAATCGGGTTCGGGAGTAATCCAAGCCTCGCTTCATTTGCATGGACTTTTGGCGTCGAGTGCTTCCGTCCTCACATACCACATTACACATGTACCGAGAGCAGAATTTGCATTTCTTATTACCAATTACAATTAAATAATCCATCGATTAGGCAATATGTGGAGAGTCGAGCGACCAGGTCTCAGTTTCCCTCCCACCCCATATACGACTACTACCTAAATCGTTGGCTGGATTCATTCGTTTGCCGATCTGGCTCCGCCCACAAAGCTTTTGTTTATTCGTTTTCTACTCGTTTGAGATGCCAAGCTTTTTTGGCACCTATGTGTTTCAAAAATGAAAAGAGATTTTGGGTTAAACTTTATAATTCGTATTTAATCTTGGTGGCTTAGCGGAAGCCGATTGCTTGCTATTGCCAGATAAACTTTATGCGAGATCGATATGCAACCAATGCGCAGAGGGGTTAGCATAGAACTAAGCTATAGACGACGGCGTTTGATCAAAGTGATTGCCGAAGTGGCGGCGGCAGAGAGCCCCTTTAGCGGGAGAGCGCAGCATCTCTGCAGAACGTCAACGTTTTACAACATAGGCGGCTCTCTCTGCTCATACAATAATAATGTTAAAGTTACGGTTATTCTTCAGCGGCTGGCCCGAACATACTCCCCCCGTTGGGAGCTAGTCTCTCAACAGATTCCTTAAGGGGCAGCAAACATAGCCGAGTGACGGCCCTCCTGATGTTTTCTGAGGATGACACACTCCGTCCTTGCCCAAAACGACATCGACCACTCTAGCCAGTGGCCAACGCATTGGAGGAAGATTTTCGTCCTTCACCAGAACGAGGTCGTTCTTGCAGATGTTTTGCGCGGGGTACGCCACTTCGCGCGCTCTTGCAAAAGAGTGAGATACTCTTCGCGCCAACGGCTCCAAAATATTGCTGTAGTTGGGTGACCCGCTGCCAGCCATCCAGACGATTGTAGTTCAGCTTCGTTAGGTCAGGCTCGAGGATTTGCTCATGGGGGCCGCCTAAAAGCAGATGAGCAGGAGTCAAAACGTCTAAATCATCAGGATTTTCTGAAAGCGAGAGCAAAGGGCGAGAGTTAACAATTGCAGTGATCTGACAGATCAGAGTGCGCAGCTCGTCGAAGCTAAGCACAGATGGTCCAACTGAGCGGTACAGGTGATATTTTGCGGTCTTCACGGCCGCTTCCCACAACCCGCCAAAATGCGGAGAGCGAGGTGGGATGAAACGCCAGTCGATCGAGTCAGCCAAGCAGGATTCGTGGACCTCCTTCATATGCGGTTCGCTCAGACAAAGCTTCTTTAGCTCCAGAAGCTCATTCTTGGCCCCAACGAAGTTTGACGCATTGTCCGACCAAATTTGACTTGGCCTTCCTCGAGTGGAAGTAAAACGCTTTAGTGCGCCTAGAAATGATGCGGTGGTCAAATCCTTTACGAGCTCCATGTGTATAGCCTTAGAAGTGAAACAGATGAATACGCTAATGTAGCACTTGATCGGAGGCCTCGTGCGGATTTCTGATCGGTA
Organism: Drosophila miranda; assembly: GCF_003369915.1. Classification (NCBI taxonomy): domain Eukaryota; kingdom Metazoa; phylum Arthropoda; class Insecta; order Diptera; family Drosophilidae; genus Drosophila; species Drosophila miranda. The sequence continues at coordinate 10,405,453 of NW_022881625.1, read as the reverse complement.
GAAAAAAGGTCCACAGTAATCTACTCCAGTGACTTCAAAAGCTCGAGATCCTTCCAAACGTTCCTTAGGTAGGTCTCCCATGATGTGTTCGACCATGCGCGGCCTAGTCCTGAAGCATCTCACACATCTGCTGACGACCCTTGACACTGCCTTAACACCTCCAATGGGCCAATATTCCAGCCGAATTTTGGATAACAAGGCGCGAGGTCCGGCATGGAGGTTTCTTTCATGATAATATCTTATCAGCGCAAAGGTAATGGAATGTCCCCTTGGCAGAATGAGCGGGTGCTGAGCGTCAAATCCTAGCGATGAGTTGCCAAGACGACCTCCAACTCTAAGTAGTCCAGAATGATCGATGAACGGGTTGAGCGAACTAATAGAACTGGATTTCATGACTTGACCATTGCGCCGAATCTCCTTTATGTCCATCCACAAATTTGCCAGCTGAATGTGTCGAATTAGAAGATGCGTTCCTTGCCGAATATCAGAAACGGTGAGTCCTGAATGCCAAAGACGATGTATAAATTTATGCATGTAGGCGAATGTGCGCTGCATGCGAAAGAATGAATTCGCAAATTTGCATCCGGACGTGAGATCGGCATGTGGAGACGTGATTAGCAATCCTCTCTTGCGAAGCTCCAAAGTTACTATGTTGTTAGATGGAGATACAGGCCACTTATCCTTGGAGCCTAGCAAAAAGGATGGGCCGTGAAACCATAGCTCTGACTGGATAAGATGGTTGGGAAGCGAGCCTCTCGAGAGAATATCAGCAGGATTTAACGATGTGGGAACATAGCGCCATTCCATGGCTGCCGTCAACTCCTGAATTGATGCCACTCGATTTGCCACGAAAACTTGAAATTTAGCTGGCTCGTCCCTAATCCAAGATAATGCTGTTGACGAATCCGACCAGCAATAGAACCGACCTGTAAAGATTCCCATGTCCTTTACATTCTGCATGATTTTCGCAAGCAAATGGGCTCCACTTAATTCCAGCTTAGGAATCGATATAGTCTTTAGCGGCGCCCCTCGCGACTTTGAGCACAAAACGTGGCTCAAAGACTGGGCTTCCCTGGACACGACACACACGCAAGCGCCATATGCTTCTAAGCTGGCATCACAGAATCCGTGAAAGTCTGTAGCCACACTAGAACGAAGAACCAAGCGAGGAAATGAGATCCGAGAAATGCTTGCCAAACTATTTCTCAAGTCCATCCAAGTTGAATGCAACGCTGAGGGTAGGCTTTCGTCCCAATCCAAATTTTCTCTCCAAAGCTGCTGAAGGAAGATTTTGCACCTGACAATGACTGGATTTATCAATCCAAGAGGGTCGTAGAACCGCGCAATCGTAGATAAAACCGACCGCTTTGAGTTTGTGTCCAGTGCGGACAAGGCAAAAAGCAGCTGATCCGAAGCAGAGTCCCACGCTAAGCCGAGAGTTTTGGCAATGTCGCTTCCATCATTAAACTTTAGGAACTTCTCTATGTCATCTTCAGGGGTTCCCTCAAGTACTTCCTGGTGACTGGAGCACCATTTCCTAAGTCTAAAATTACCACGGGACAGTAAAGCTGATGTTTGGTGCATCTTGTCCATGACCTGTGCGACCGAATTACCGCCCGAAATAAGGTCATCCACGTAAAACTCCTGCCGCAGAGCAGCTGAGCCAAGAGGGGAGGACTCACCCTCGTCGATGGCCAGCTGGTGCATTGCGCGGACCGCTAAAAATGATGCAGCCCTCGTCCCGTATGTGACGGTGTCTAATGTGTAGACTTGAACCTCGGACTCGATGGAATCTCGCCATAGGATGCACTGATACAAATTGTCGGGTGGAGACACTCGTACGCAGCGGTACATTTTACAAATGTCCCCAGTGAGAGCGACTGGATATGTTCGAAAGCGAATCAATATGTTAAACAATGCAGGCTGAATAACAGGGCCTGTCATCATCACATCATTTAGAGAATATCCAGTTGATGTAGCTGCGGATCCGTCGAAAACGATACGGAGTTTTGTCGTCGTACTGTCCTCCTTTAGGACACAGTGATGAGGCAAGAAATATTTGCAGAGACTACGGGAATCAGGGTTGACTTGGTGCATATGATGCAAATCAATGTACTCCCTCATAAAGGCGGAATACCGCTCCTTGAGTGTAGGATTACGCTCCAGTTTTCGCTCCAGACTGTTGAACCGTCGATAAGCCTGAGCATAAGATTCTCCGAAACGATCAGTATTGTTATTTAGCGGCAGACGAACTGCATACTCCCCGGATGGCAACCGTGAAAGGTGGCTTACGAAATGTGCTTCACAATCGTCTTCTTCTTTGGTATTCAAACCAGCCTCCACACAATTCTCGACTTCCCAAAACATACGAAGAGTTGTTTCCAACCTTGCTTCCATCTCAGCTATCGAATCTGGACAATTGTGCGTAGCCAAAAGCGCCGAGCTTGATACCTTCTGTCCACCGCCAGATACGATCCACCCAAGCCGGGTTTTCTGCAGAAGAGGCAGTCCATCGGTGAGTTTGATTTGCCCTACGCAGAGGAGATCATAAAAAACGCTCGCACCAATAAGAAGATCAACCCGTTGAGGATTGAAAAATGCAGGATCAGCGAGCTGAATGTTGGATGGAATACGCCAATCGGATACATTTACTGTCATACTTGGTTGAGAATCGGTAATCGTGGGGGCGATGAGAGCAGTAAGTGTAGTTGTGTAAGAGGTGCGAGAATGCATACAAATGCTTATGGTGGATCCCTCAGTAGAAACGCTGGTATCGCCCAGCCCAGACACAAGTGCAGACGATTGAGTTCTCCTAAGCTGAAGCTGCTGGGCGAACCTGGATGTGACGAGATGCAGCTGCGATCCTGAATCTAAGATGGCACGACAAGGAACTAAAACGCCAGACCGATTCTTTACGAGAACCACGGCTGTAGCCAGAAGCACGACATCAGAGTGAAGACCTTGGGCAGCAAGAGAGGTAGACGAAGGTAGAGACGAGCTGCTAGCAGAATTTTGAGCAACGGAAAGAGTGTCCGGTTGAACGGCCAGATCGGGAGGAGTAATACCTGGGCAGCGTTGTGTTGTGGGCTGTATACTATCGAAGTGCAACAAACTATGATGCCTACCGCCGCATGCGTGGGTCCGGTGCCCCGGCTTTAGGCAATTGAAGCATAGGGAAAGCTTCTTCACTTCTTTGTGGCGCAGCAACGGTGAGAGATTTCCGAATATCTTGCACGAGTCGGCGGAAGAGTTGGAAGCTACAAACGTTTTCTTAACCTGCGTATAGGAATGGTTTTTTCCCACCTGATCGCTACTAGCCTGCTGTGTCGCTGTAGCATATTCCAACCGCTCCATTTTCTGGCAGCGTTGCTGCAAGAACTCGAATAATTCCTCTGCGGTAGGTATAGCATCCGACGATGTGTGCTCCTCCCATTTGGTTTGCGTCTTCGAATCCAACTTCTGCAGCAGCATGTTGATGACCATGAATCCTGAAATCTTCTCAGCAGTTCCCAATGTCTGCAACGCTTGCATGTGTAAATTGACTGCATCCGAAAACTCCCGAAGCCTTTTAGCAGAAGGCGAGTCTACCCTCTTTAGCCCAAGAATCTTCTTGATGTGTGCCTGGAAAACAAGTCTTTTGTTATTAAGTATATCCAGAGCCGCACGATAATTGGCACTGGAGAGCTCTAACGATCGAACCGAATCCAAAGCCGCATCAGCGAGGCAAGAGCGAAGGTGCTGGAATTTCTCGATGTCACTGAGATCCGCATCCGCTTCAATCACCGATTTGAACATTGCCATAAAATCCGAGAACGTATCCACCAGAAAATTTAGGCACCTTCAGCTCAGGAAGTCGCTGCTGGTGAGCCATGATGATGGTACTATGTCCCGAATGGCTTGGCAGAGTCGTAGAATGGGCAGCGGCGTGTGACTGGCTTACTTCAACAGCAGCCAGCAACTCAGCTTTCAACGATATGAAAAGAGTATCGAAGATTTCGCGCAGCTCACTCCCAATCTCGTTTTGATCGAGAGCCTCCAACTCATTATGGGCCTTATTAAATTCCTCTCGAATTTCTGCCAACATATCAAGGCGCACCTCGACTTCCGCGGCGGTCAGCTTATCGATTTTATTCCCCGCGAAGGATTCGCCAAGCCTGTGCAATCGATCATATAATGACTGACTTTTACGCTTATACAGACTCAGTCTGGAATCAGCCACCACAATATTTCCGCCCGCGCCTGTATTCGGATCGTTGTCCATGTTAACCGTTGTGCAATTCGACACAACAACGGAAAATGAAATACCGCTTAAGCGACGATGTATAGACGCGAGAGCGAGAATGCAAGACACGAAAAGTCAAGAACCGCGGCTGCAGCTGCGCAGAGAATGAGAGATTCGACGCTTAAAGTTCCGGAATTTGTCTATAAAAATTCCAGCCGCACTCTCACTGAATTTGCACTTTAAACTGTTTTTCAACGTGCACCCAAATGTATTTGTGGGTAGTTAAACTACCCAACAACAAAATATCATATAAATAATAAGTGTTTTAACGGAACGCGATTAAGCAATGGTTTTATATCACGTCGGGGTCACCAATGTTTGAGATGCCAAGCTTTTTGGCACCTATGTGTTTCAAAAATGAAAAGAGATTTTGGGTTAAACTTTATAATTCGTATTTAATCTTGGTGGCTTAGCGGAAGCCGATTGCTTGCTATTGCCAGATAAACTTTATGCGAGATCGATATGCAACCAATGCGCAGAGTGGTTAGCATAGAACTAAACTATAGACGACGGCGTTAGATCAAAGTGATTGCCGAAGTGGCGGCGGCAGAGAGCCCCTTTAGCGGGAGAGCGCAGCAGCTCTGCAGAACGTCAACGTTTTACAACATAGGCGGCTCTGCTCATACAATAATAATGTTAAAGTTACGGTTATTCTTCAGCGGCTGGCCCGAACACTACTTTCAGCGGGACACAAGGGCGTAGTCCCAAAAGGGGTGCTAAATCAAAGTGATCTTTAATTAATTTTTTTTTGAAAATCTTGCACTGACTGACATCCCCCCCAATTATCCCACTCCACACACACCCCGCTCAAATTTTTTGTTGTGTGTTGTAAGAGTACATGATGTAGGCCAGCCAATTGTTTATGAAGTGCACAGCGAGTACGAGTAGTACATATGTATATACCCAATATAGAGCATGTATATGCGATGCATGTGTGTGTATCCACTTTAGTTAAGTTAAGCATGTGTCCATGTGTTTGTGAGCTGTCCGTATTTCGGTGCCAGCTAAACATTTCTTGTATACAACTATATTTTGTTGCTTTTTATCTGCGGATGCCTCTCGGAGGCGGTTCAGCATGAAGTCATGCTTGGTCTCAGCTCCAGCCCCATCTCCTCACGCATTCATCTTAATTACGAAGTTTTTATGATGACAATTTCGGGGCTGCGTTTCACTACAAGTCAAGTATATATTTCACTGTAAAAAAACTTCATTTGTAGATCAAGATTGTAGTTTTTTTCTGCGACACCCGAGTACTTTTTTCTTCATACTAGAATTTTTGGTTATTTCCCTTTGTTTTTCCAGTTTTAATGCCAAGTGTAAACAAAGCGTCTCGGGCCAGACCATCGCCTGTTGTTCATTAAGTGCAGCAAAACGCTGAGAATGCATAAAAAAAACGAGGGGGAACGTTGTGAGTTGCTGCGGAGACCGCAACTCTACATTTATACCCGATACTGCAAATTGATTTCTTGCTTTTGGCTACAAAAATGATCCGATCTGATCCAGATTCAGCAATCTGATAGATATGGTCATTATCTATGATTTTGCGTTTTTAGTTTTCTTGAATCTGCAATATTGTGGATGCAACAGATTTTCGCCCTTTGTGGAAGCGGAAGTGGGCGGGGCAAAGTTTTGAAATTTTCTTGTAGCAGTGACATATCACAGAAGTCTGGATCCAAAACATCGTTGCTATAGCTCTTAAAGTCTTTGAGCACTAGGCGCTGAAGGGGACGGACAGACGGACGGACGGACAGACGGACGGACGGACAGACGGACAGACAGACATGGCTCAATCGACTCGGCTATTGATGCTGATCAAGAATATATACAAGAAATATACTTTATGGGGTCGGAAACGATTCCTTCTGGACGTTACACACATCCACTTTTACCACAAATCTAATATACCCCAATACTCATTTTGAGTATCGGGTATAATAATGCCATAAATTGGATAAACAATCCAAGCACAGTTTGCCAAAAAACAGACTTTATGGACAAGCAATTTAGTTTAGTGTTTACTCTACTCTCCTCCTCCCAGGCAGCTAGAGGGTCTCTCGATCTGATCACATCACGTATTCGGGAAGGGTATGGTAAAATATCATGTGAGAATGTTATAGCAGTGGAAGACAGTACGTATATAGTATAAATTATTGACAGACGATCGGAGAAACGCGGCTGATCCTGTGCAGCTGGACATATACATATTCAGTTTATCGCGTTAAAAACTTTACATTAATCACGTCTGTCCCCCTTCTACTTACTCTTTCCGAAGTGTTGTCATTTGCTGATTTCACTTTTGCAGCTGCACCAACACAAAGAACTTTAGTGTGCAACTCAGAGCCAATTTTGTTGGGCAATTTCCTAGGCTCCAGCTCTCTCAGTCTCCAAGTTCCAGATGTTCCCACAGACAGAAAGAAGAACAGGGCTGAAAGGTTTATAAATATAAATTCACTCAAAGAAAAAATGAGAAGTCGAAACAGTTTTCGAATCGCGAATGAAGATAATCTCATTATTATTTTTCTTTTAAAACTAGTAATAATGTCGTTGGACTCCCTTTCCTTTGTGACACACTTTATTCTTAAATTCCAAAATGATACGAGTACTTTTTTTTTACCAGTGTTATAGTATATACATATGTGAGCTCCAAGAGAAGGGGGAATAAAATTCCACTCCAGACTCCGTATACTCTGTGATTTCGACTGGTTTCCGTAGATGAAGCAAATGTTTAAGAGTTTAAGGGCAATTTGTGTTTTCCGAAGCTTTTCGCAATAAGTATAGATTACCTTGACTACAACAATATTTCTCAAAGTAGTGCTCTTAATTGCTAGGGTCAGATGCGACTGAGAGAGGAGTTGCTCACTTTTGAAATCGTTTGCGGTTAAGTTTTCTGGTAATTATTGTGATATTACGCCATTCTGTCAACCGATGTCTTAGTAAGACTTTGGGTCGAGCTTCAGCTTATAATGTTATGGCTACGGGCTGGTTAAATCTTGTTGGCAATGCAGCCTCAGCAGGAAAGGGAATCGGGGTTAGTGCACTATACTGCGCTCTGGGCTCAGCTCGCCGGATGGGGTCGGGGTCTTTCCTATCCCTATACTTCCTTGTTCTCGCCATATTATAAAAATTTAAGTGCACTGATACAGAATCTACTTTGATCAAAACAAAAAAAAACAAAACAAAAAAAAACAAATGTAATCAATCCCCGGTCGGCCTAGATGGCAAGAAGGAATCCGGTAGTCACGTATTTAGTTTAGTGATCCTAGGTGTAGGAGATCACTAGTTCCTCTATACCCTCCTTACCTTCGGCAATGCGTGGAACGATGTTGGCATGGCCCCTAACGTAACTACTGCTGCATTATTACACTCGATGCATCATTGGCATTATGTACTTAGACAGAATGGTTGTTATTTATTCCAAATTCATGTTAATTCAAAATAGTTCTATTAATCAAGATTCAAAAGATTCATATATAACAAAAGGTTCATTAACTTAAGAATATAAAATACAATTCATAGCAAAACTGAGCCTTTTTACTCACGAAGGTCAACATTTCCATTCAATACGAAATTAATGATCATTACCAAATTCAAACACTTTCCTTGACGAGCTCGTTGGGCCCAATGAACTGCTTCGGTAGCTGTGGAACAATATTAATTATATAAAAATAGTAAAGAATTAAAGAATGACATTTTGGCCGACATTGCCAGAGTGAATCAAGGCTTAACATTGAGTTGATTAGGAAAGGACTTAAGACATATGATAAAGAAATTAATTCTATAGGAAAGATATTCCTTAATATAACTGTATATGTTTATATGATTTTACATTCAAAGTCAAATTTAATTGAAGTGCAAACATTACCAGAAAAGCAAAAGAAAAGAACAAGACAAAGCAAAGAGAATGTCGATGATCAAATTAATGCACGTTTATATGTGTGTGCATACGCACGCATATGTCCGAATTCTCTTCGAACGAAAGCTCGCTCTTGGCGTGTGAGCTATCACGCTCTCCCTTTCATTACGCTGCACCGCTGTTATACCCTGCTATTTCGCGGGTATGTTCGTACTCACGAATCGATGATCACATGTTGTCCACGACCCAGGTCACCCTGAATTCCGATTCCTGATCTTGTATTCACATCTTCTGCACAATTTTAGCTGCCATAAATTTCCACTTTAATTCCTAGGCGTTGTCGATTCCGCATCAAGGATGTTGAGTTGCATCTCGCAAGATACGCTTATAGGGCATTCAAAGGTCGATACAGATCGTCCGTACAACGGAAACGCTGGTAATTCGAAGCGGCCAAAAATAAGACACTGGAGGTTGCGTGGGGGGGTTAGGCGTGAGAGCGCCAAAGCACGGCAGACCTCCAGTGACCAAGAGATTCTGTAATAGATTCGGAATTCAGTGAATGTACCAAACCTGCTTTCCTCTATAATCACCTTCTTTTTCTCTACGTAGCACTTTGCACTTTCACCACACAATATAGCTTGATCTTGCTTTTTAGTCGATTCTCCGCCGACTTGCAGTTATGTAATTTGGTATGTATTATGTAATACAGGGACACGTGAACTTCCACTAGAGTTTGCCACTATTGGCACAGGCACAACCGAAGTGTTTTGGGAGAAAAATGGAATTGATCCGCGTGTTCACCGTCGCTGTCGGCTTAAGCGGCATAGACGAGCTTTAACGGGACCCTTCCATGGAATTCGGTCTCGAGAGACGAAAAAGAACATTCGAGCAATTAAAGCTCCATATTCGAAGTAGCTGTTTTTAAAGCCTTGGTGTTCGAACTAATCAAGTTGGCGCGTGATTTGAATCTGCTTTATATCTGGGAAATTATTAGGGAATTTAATCTGGGTTTGCTTCACTGGCCACTACACTCTCCACCACCAGATTATGTCCCGGAGTGATCGACAGGGATCGTAATCGAAAAGAAAAGAAGGACAGTGAATTAGCGGGTTTGAATATCCTTTACGTGGTATACTCCCATTTTCTTTCCTTTCTCGTTCGATAATTCGTAATAAGCAGGACTTAGCTTTTTCGATACTGTTGCTGTCACAAACACCTGCGCTAATTTATGGCTGAATTGTTTAGACGCGTTGCTTTGGGAGAAATTGCGAACGTAAACCTGATCTCCGACGTTGAATTGTATGTTTCTACTCCTTAAATTGTATACCCTCGCGTTGGTTGCATGAGCCTTTGCATTGTTGACCTTTGCTGCATACCTTGCCAACTGCAGAGCATCGGGGTAATTAACTCTAGAATCATCTGATACCAAGTTAAGTTTCCTGAGCAATTCGTAATCCTTGCCATTCAAAATCATGTTTTGCCCAAACGTAAGGAAGTAAGGAGAATATCCGGTGGTTGTATGTAGACTGGATCGAATAGCACCGTTAATCTCATTCAGTCGTTGATCCCAGGTAGTGTGATCTTTCCCCACGTACGCACGGATCGCCGCCAAAACCGATCGGTTTAAGCGCTCGCTTGCATTCGCTTGAGGCGAATAAAAAGCGGTACAAATATGTTTAATTGAAAATCGAGTTAGAAAAGCCTCAAAGAATCCTGCTCGAAATTGAGAACCATTGTCCGTTAAGATGGATTCCGGCACTCCAAACGTAAAGAAAATGGAATTTTCTAAGTACTCGCAAATCTTTCCGGAAGTGAATCGTTTCAATGGACAGAGGAAATGGAATTTTGTACAATGATCCACGATTATTAATAATCCGATATTCCCTGCCTTTGAACGAGGGTATGGACCTAACAGATCCATGTAGAGTCGTTGAAACGGTCTCTCTGATTGCATTGGCTTTCCCAATGGTGGTCGTAATACTATATTGGGACTTTTGGTCTGTTTACAAATGACACAATTATTCACATACTCTCGGATTTGAACCAACATCTTGGGCCAGAACAGGTATCTCTTAAGTTTTCCAACGGTTTTACCCATCCCGCCATGTGATGCGCTAGGAGAATCATGGGCTTGTTTGATAACACTACTGACTAGGCCAGAGGGTACCCATAATTTCCACGACTGGTGGTCAGATTCAGAATCTCCAATCGAAGCTTCGGTGCGTTTGTATACATAGCCATCTGTTATTTTTAAATCTGGAAGTTTCTCTTGGTTCTGCTGAATGCGTTCAATTAAATCCAGATATTCCAACGAAGTGAAATGCTCGGACTCTAAATCGATGATCGGCCCTAGATCTATAAACTCATCTACTGACGATTCATTTTGCCTTGACAGAGTGTCAGCAATAACATTTTGTGAACCCTTCCGGTGTTCAATGCGAAAATCAAAACCCTGTAACTGTATAGCCCATCGCGCGAGCCTTCCAGACAAATCCTTTTGTCGCATCAACCACTGCAATGCTGCATGGTCGGTTATTACTAAGAATTCCTGGCCTTCTATGTAAGCTCGAAATTTCTTAATTCCCTTAATAACTGCTAGACATTCTATTTCTGTAACGGAATAATTCCGTTGAGCTTTGGATAACTTAACCGACATGTATCCAATTGGCATTTCGAAGCCTTCTTCATTCTCTTGAGCTAGGACGCACCCGAGACCAAAAGAACTAGCATCACACAATAAGATGAATTTCTTAGAAAAATCAGGAGTTCTGAGGATTGGAGCTGATGTTAATCTTTGTTTCAATTCTTCAAAAGCATTGGTTGCGGTTTCATTCCATATTAAGGAAGTATTCTGTTTCTTAAGCATCTCGGTCAATGGATAGCTCACGGAGGCATAATTCTCGACGAAACGGCGATCCCATCCGGATAAACCGAGAAACCGTCGTAACTGCTTTAACATTGTTGGAATTGGGAAGTCGTTGATTGCCTGAATCTTAAATGAATCAGTCTTGATCTGACCATCCGAAATTATGAAACCGAGATATTTAATCTCTCTCATGCAGAATTTAGATTTTCGAACGTTGATGGTGATATTCGCTTTTCTTAAGCATAGTGCGATTTCTTGCAAAAGAATCAAGTGCGAATCAAAGTCATCCGATAGAACAAGCAAGTCATCGAGATATACAAAAACTCGATTCCGTAAATGTGGGGGTATGACATGGTCCATTAAGCGGCATAAGGTCTGAGGTGCATTTGTCAGACCAAATGGCATGACCTTATATTGGTACAGTGGACGATTCGGAACGGTAAACGCAGTATACGGTCGTGATGGCTCGTCCAATGGTATTTGCCAGAAAGCATGTTTCATATCAAGACCAGTTATATACCGCGCTGGAGGTAAGCGGCTTAAGATCCCGTCAATATGTGGTAAGGGGTAAGCATCCTTCCTCGTGTATTTATTGATCTCGCGAGAGTCTAAACACAACCGAACCTTATCACCTTTTTGAACAAGAACACAATTACTACGCCAAGGACTGCAAGAAGGTTCTATGATATCGAGAGCTAACATGTTATCTACCTCAGCAAACATAAGTTTTTCGCGCGCAGGGGAGATTGGCCAGTGTCTTTGTTTAATCGCCTTAGCATCACCTTCGTCGATCGAGTGCGAAATAATGCTGGTTCTGCCCAATCCGTCTCGTTCGTACGAAGGAAAAATTTCGACGACACCTTGCAGTCTCTCCTGCTCTTTACTAGAAAGATTGTGTAACTTGGGTGAGCTTTCCTCATCCTCCGTGGGACCTATATCTAACTCAGACACACTTTCGCTCATGAGTCGATCAGCAAGTTTAAATTTCCTAAAAAAGTCAATTCCTAAGTAAACCTCTTGGGTTAAGTTTGGTATGATGAAAAAATCTATACTTTCCGTGAGACTACGATATGTAATAGTCGCTGTGAAAATGACCTCAACCGAGCATTTGGTTCCGCTGGCTGTTTTAACCCTTCCCGAACACTTACGTGATTTCGGATGGTTAAGGAGAGCACGGGCGGCATTGTTGCCAACGCAACTCACCGACGCTCCAGAATCTAACAAGGCGTTGTAAACCTTGTCTTCAATCGTGATGGGTGTGTACAGACGGTTATCTCCCGTACTGAATATGGAAGCAATTAGCAATAAGCATTGTCGAGTGCTAACAACTGTTTTCCAAAATTTGCGTAATCGAAGGGTAGATCTTTTAGATTTTGTCGTAGTTGATATGGTACAAAGATCGCCAAATATCCTAATTCTAGCTTTCTTGTAATTTGACAGTCTTACATGTAAGGGTAAATATCTAGTTGGTCGTTTATCCGATAAAAATCCTGAGTCCATAGCGGTTTTAGCTAAACCCTCATCTATAGTCTGACTGATGCTTTCGCTATGTTTTGGTACGGATGTGCCTACAGGGGGTTCGTTGACACATCCCGCAGCCGGTTTTCCGAAGGATGGCACTTAGAGCAACGTGGCTTGTAAACATTCTTGGTTCCACAACCGTAACAAAATATGCTTCTAGGTTCCCCACAATCATCCCATCTATGCCCTATCTTATCACAATTCCAGCAGGCCATCTTATTACGCATGATCGCTGATATTATTGGTTCAGGCTCCTCAAGGTGTTCCTTCTCCGGAGAGATCTCGGAGATGTTGCGCCGGTTTACAAAAGGCGTTTTGTAAGAAGGGTTTCGAAGTTCCGAATAAAATTGTTCGTGCTTTTTAACCTCTAAAAGTAATTTCTTTATCGAAGTGATATTCAAATGTAGTAACTCGTGATGAAGTGTACTTTTCGAATTGTCAATCAACAGCTTAACAAGGTCGCATTCTGGTAGGCTACGCTCGAGTCTATTCACCAACTCTTCTATACTATTCTGATAGGAATCAAAAGGTTCATTTTCCCCTTGCTTTCGTTTCGCGATTCTACGCCATATGTCGACATCAGTGGCAGCATCGTCATATTTATCCCTAAATGCCAGACAAAAAGTCTCCCACGCGAACTCTTCATGTTTACGATGGAACTGCCAGAACCAATCACCTGCTTTTGCGGATAACAATAAGTGCAAATGATCGCAAACCAGCTGGAAATTGTTTCCCAGGGTCTGTGCCGTCAAGGAACGTACCCGGTAAATAAATTCTGTGGCCGATAGACCGTCCTTACTACCGTCAAACTTTACTTTCCAGTTTTGAATAACATGTCCTACCT